>NW_019416468.1:31331-80035 GCF_000390285.2 Anoplophora glabripennis | reverse complement strand
CATTTTTCAATGCAATTCACGGGAAATCGTAGTTTACGTCGTAAACTTTATTTTGCGAAAAATTCAAGTCTTAATATTTATAAACAATTGCGCTACGATTTTAAAAAAAAATTCTTATCTTGGCTCCTGTTGGTCGTAGAGGGTACTTTTTGTTTTTAAATTTGTATTTTTTGCCAGCTATTTATTACATCTATTTTCGGTGAGGTAGCATAAATAGCAACATTTTATTCAAATTGTTTATAAGCGAAAAACGCACGGTTTTTTAATGCACAATTTGAGAATGTTAATGTCAAAAAACGGTGATATTTTTTAATAGGTCGCTTAATTACGTCTTTAAGATTACAATGCTTTCAGAATCATGTTTGGTTGAAAATGAACGCAGGCTTAATGTTCATAACGTTTCGAGCCTCCGTTATAAACAAATTGAATTGTGCGAAAACTATTGCACCTACAGCGCCCACCTTTGGCACACTTTGAAAGTATGACAAAACCCTCAACTTGTCATAGGTTTTATAAAATTTTAACAATAAATTCGATAGTTATAAACAAATGTAAAAATAGGCACTTTTCTTGTTTTTCTTGCAATAACTTTTTTGTTTATTAACCGATTTTAATTTAATAAGTCTCAGTTTGTAGATAATTGTATTCCCTACAAGCCGTCTGAGAGTCACTCTTCGCTAAAATTGATGGTTTTCCCTGCAAAGTGAAAATACTGTACTTTCCTCATATACTTGTTTAAATAGAAAAGTTAGACAATAAAATTTTTTGACTCACGAGATGAGAGATGTTTTGTATTATGTTCCTTTAGACAATTTTACAATAATCTCGCGGATAGGACTTTTTTCAAGTAAAAATTTTATTTGCTTGGCCTATATGTAATGTAGTAAGTTTTTAACAACAACATTGACAAATAAATTTTATTTTATTAGCAGAAATAGACAGATGTTACATATTACATAAATATTTTTAAAATTCCTCATTGATTGGCTTTATAGTCAGTTCGTGGATCTGGAAGAAAGAAAATTGTGTCGTATAAATTGTTATAATAGTGTGGATAGGTAAAGCAAAAAATATGAAAATATGAATTTAGTAATTCTTATTATTAGGTAGCTATAATAGTTTTTACCGAAATGTATTTGACTACATTATTAGTATCGTGGACTACTGGTCATTAAATTAATTTTACGTTACGATGAAGAGGAAGAAGATTCTGTTAATTATTTATTGCAATTGAAAATGTACCTGTACGTGAGGTGGTGTGGATAAAACGTATGTAACTGCGTCTGCTACGTCTTCAGCCTGCAGGAGTGTTTTAAAAGCTTTCAGAAGTTGAGGATCATTCCGGTGTTCATTGCTGGGTTCTAATATTTCGGTTTCTGTGGCACCAGGACTGACGCTCTAAAATAATCAGACATAATAATCTATTATTATCAGATACATGTATAAATTATTTTATTAGAAATTCTGTAGAAAATAAAAAAATGTCATTTCGTCCCAGAGTAATATTATCCATCCAAAATTGTTCAAGTTAAAGTTTAATTAATAAAGTTACAGGGATGTTATGGCATCTAGTAGTTTAGTTGTTCTATATACAGGGTGTTACATTGTTGTACTGACAAAATTGTGTAGGGAATTTCACATAAGGCTACCTACTCCTTGTATTTTTCTACCTTGTTATCAAAATTATAATAATAATAAGGAGCAAAGTTTTAGAAAATTATCCTCTGTAATCTCAAATAAATATAAAAAGAAACAATTGAATGCTGCATAAACTAATTACAAAAAAAAACACTAAAATCTCTCAAAAACGAAGCGTTTGTGTTCATATGTTTTTTTTTTTAAATTTTAGGTCAAAAAATCAGCTGCATAATTTTATCAATGGTTTAACATTTTTATAGAAGTTCGTAGAAGTAGAAAATCTTCCTGTCTGCTGTGCTGAAATATTTTCTGTAAATAGTTTGTTATTGGATATCATTATTTCCCTTCTGCATGTAATATTTTTAAAATTTTCAACAAATTTTGTCAATTCTTGTTTCTGAAATACGCTTTAATTATTACAAATAAATTTGTTTAAATCTTTTTNCCTTCTGTAATATTTTTATAATTTTCATCAACAAATTTTGTCAATTCTTGTTTCTGAAATACGCTTTAATTATTACAAATAAATTTGTTTAAATCTTTTTTTGGTGTATTGACATTTTTTCAATAATTTTGAAATTATTTTGTTTATGGTTTTGAGTTTTGTTGTTATTTCTGAAAAGTTTCTCTATGATTATAAACGATTAATAAAATCTGTCATTAACATTCTAATAATAAACTTTTTCTCCAATGTTTTGATTGCTTACCGTAATTTTGATCTTAGATTCCACCGAATTCAATTCCAACCTCAAAGACTCAGTCAGAGCCGTCACCGCGAACTTCGTAGCCGGATAGATATTCAGACAAGGCACATTATAGACCTTATGCCCAGCAATGCTGTTTATATGGATTATGTGCCCATCGACACTGTTCTCTTTCATACTTTTTATCGCTTCTCTAGTAGCTATGCAAAGTCCAAGCACGTTGACGTCCAGCATTTGCTTCCACGATTCCGTATCTCCCTCTGAAAGACTACCCAGTTTAATAACACCAGCGTTGTTGACTAGGATGTGTACAGGTCCTAGGTTGTCCTTTACCCATTTGAACGCTTCTAAGATGTCCTTTTCTTTGGTCAAATCCGCCCTGACAGGGTGGAGCTTTCCCTTTTTTCCGGTGAGTTTTTGCGAGAGTTCATCAATTTTTTCTTCTCTTTTGTCTAAGCCGACTACCTACAAAAGAAAATTATAATTTATGTACTCAAATCTAAAGTACTCCATTCTACAAATAGAAGATGGTTCTTAAGGGTTGTTTTAATGTCTTCATTATTTTGTTGACTTTTGGCTATTTTCAAAGGAAACAGAAAGCAACAAAAAAACACCCTGACTGATATTTTAAATCTATTTGTTTTCTCTACAAGACTACTTATAATTTATTGGATTGCAACGAAGTACACCTACACACGTAGCAACTAAACTTAAGTGAGGATCGTATTCGTTTTCCTTTTCTGCATTTTACAGCGGTTATACTTTTTCTTCAAAGCTGATGAATAAATTTTTTATTTGAAATTATATCTTAATTATTTTAATTAATGTATAAACTTATAACTATCTTTCCATGCATACCTGTAATCCATTTTCAACAAGCGCTTTGCATATAGCTGCTCCCATTCCAGCACCGGCACCGGTAACTATTGCCACTTTTCCAATCCAACGATCCATGGAAAGAACCATTTTGACTACTATATGGTTTAGTAATACGTATATTGTGACTGGTGCTATTACACAGGAAAAATAGTTAATTTATATAGAGACATTATAATTCCCCCTTTTCCATTTCGTTTCTTTCGAAGAACTGGGAATAATATTATCTAAGCAGAGGGCAAACGTAATACAATAACCCTTATAATAATTGTAGATTTGTTAATTAACCACAACTCATTCATTATCATGTCATTATTAATTTTTTAAACTCAGTAGAACCATTGGTAAATAATGAATAACAAAAGAAAGTTTATTTTTATTTTCATTTATGTATAAGATAATTATGTACGGGGTTAATTTTATCTCAATCAGGTTATCTTCCATTTCAGTGTATTAAAAAAATGTCTTTAATAAACAGTAAACAATGTTTCAAATTATTATAAGAGTAATACAAATTTTTCCTATAATATAAAACGTTTTTAGTGCAATCGTTTGTATATTCATAAAATAGTAAAAACTTTTCAAGTTGATACTCATGTTCAAAAAAGATTCTTGCTCAAAATAATACATTTTCCTGCTTATAATTTGTATGAGAATTTATTGTACACCTTGTACAATACGGATATCCTTGAAGTCGAATAAATATAAGAATAAAGTACATAGTAGTTAAATCTGGAAAATTAAAATACTTGAATTTTTTAAATTAAATTTATATCTTTTGTAGTTAATGTGATAATTCCAGTACTTTAGTCTTTTTCGATATATGCAACTGTTATTTCATTGAAACTAAATATTTATTATTATAGAACGTTGCAAAGAAAACGTCATATATCTCTACTAATTATACACAATGTTATACATTCTTCTTTGTACAATAGTTGCACATTTGTAGGTATTTTACGGATTGGATTTTAAGGACAAATTAAATTTCAGTCAGTAGTGACCAATTTCTTTTAGTCGGTTGTGATATAAAATAATGATAATATGAAAAATAAAGAAAGAACACAATATAAAACATTTAACTGTATTAGATTCCACTACCAAAACTAACATTATGGGGCTTTCTTTGTGAGAATGAATTCAATTACTATTTACTACTTTAACAGTAGAACAAGCAGTAGTAGAGGTAGCGTCAGCATTGTTGTTTCAAATTTTCTTTCCAATCTGAATTTTCTGTTAAAGAGAATCTTCGATATATCCTTCAACTAATTTCGTTCGTTTTTTAAATATACAAAATACTTCAAATTAGTGGTGCCTGTATCATAATCTTACTCAGAAGTTGCCGATTTGTGAAATGATGATTGATATAAGTCTCTGGATTTCCTCGTTTCAGGAACATGGAGAAACAGTCAGCTGATTGTTGTTGTCTGCGGAACCAAATTTAGGTATTTTTAATACGTACATCTATACTGAGTTAATTTTATTAAAAAACACTAACTTGTTGGGTTGTCCGCAAATTTCTCCAATAGCGTTTGACTGCATATTCACGACGATAAATAAATATGATCTACGATAAAAAGTTAAATAAAAAAATTTTTGGTTTTTGAGTTACAGGCCTTCAAAGTGGTCAAAAATACCTTTTCCTTTTAGCGGTCAAAACTTTTACAGTGGTAGTACTTTGTTAAACGGGCTGCAACATTGAAAATTTCATTTTATTAAAAAAATTGTCTGAAAATCGCCTACTAAAAACCATTCTTGAGAAAAATTGCATTATTTGCAGGTCTGTATGTTTTGGTTTGTGTAGCATTGTCACGAATTTAAAACTTTGAGTTCAGTTGGCGATGAAAACAAAAAGTTGATTGCTGTGGCTATCAGGTAATGTCATTTGCTTTAAGTGGGAGCGTACGTTTATTTTAATGTTAATTGATTTTACTACTTTTTTAAATTCGTTGCCTTAGTTTATTTAGGAAGAAGTTTTTATTAATATCGTTTTATTAAATGAATATTCCATTCATTCAATGACCAAGAAAAACAATAAAAATATTAGTAGAACTAGAAAATGCCAAGATTTAACAAAAGAAGAGAAAATACGCTATGATGACAGCGATGATATATCAACAAGATCTCACTTGCGTATGAGGTTATTCTTCCCGAGCATGCGCATTAGGAATGACACGGCTAATGTTAAATTTGTACTTTATTTAAATTAAGGAATATTCTTTTATATCGTTTTTTGTAAGATTTAAGCACATTACTGTATCCACATAAAAAGAATTCCTTAACAAGGGAGGAAACAGAATACAATAGATGCAGTTGTGACAGATAATAACTTGGACGAGATAAATATAAATTACGATTGTTAAATGCATTTTTTATTAAAATAATAACTGGTATGACTTTATAATAAGTGTATTAAAGTATTTAACAACAACATTGACAAATTAATTTTATTTTATTAGCAAAAATGTGCAGCGGCTGTGTATTACATAAATATTTTTAATATTCCTCCTTTATTGGTTTTATAGTCAGTTCGTGGATCTGGAAGAATGAAGAAAATGTTATACAGGGCGATTCACAAATGGTGACCAAAAATGAAACCTCTTATTTGGAGAATTTTAAGGGAAGTTTTTCCTATAAAGTTTTTATCTAGAAGGCTTCGTTAAAAAGATACAGGATGGTAAACTTCAACAAATATTTTTAACATTTTTAAACAATTTAAAAATTAGTAAGTGAAATAATTTGAAATTGTTCACATGTATTTATGTAAATATAGTCCAAAATCTGGAGGCTTTTCCTAAAATTTACATGCTCAAGTTGCGGAGATACAGGGTATCGGTGGTATATTTTTCTAAATAAAATAGTACGCCCCTACTTTACGGGAACACCATAATATTTTCGCATTCGTCTTTCAATTTTCTACAAATTACTGCCCTCTTATATTTTTCGAGAAAAGCCTGATTTTCGAGTAAAACTTAAAAAACGTTCTGAAAACGCACCGATATTCGAATATAATGCTTTATAAAATTATATAGTCGGCTGCGATAGCAATTTTGACATTCTGAGCAGTTAGAAGAAAGAATAAATAAAGCTTTTCATCAGATTCAAGCAACAACAAAATTCGAACAAATTATATTTTCGTTACAAAAAAGATGTCGGGCCTGTGTTCGTGGGAACGAAGGTATTTTTGAGCATTTACTGAAATAAAATTATTAAAATGATGACTAATATTATTAATTTCTTTATCCCAATAAATAACCGAATGATTGGGTTTGTCATGTCATTTAAGTAAAACTGCTTTCAGTTGTTTTTTTAAGTTTTACTGGAAATCAGTCTTTTGTTCGAAAAACATAAGAGAGTAGTAATTTGCGGCGTGTTATTTTCTTTAGAAAAATATGCCACCGATACCCTGTATCTCCGCCATTGGAGTATTTAAACTTACTAGTTTTTAAATTATTTAAAAAAAAATTAAAAATATTTTTTGAAGTTTGACACCCTGTATCTTTTTAACGAAGTGTCCTAGCTTTGTAGGAAAGACTCCCTTAAGATTCACTAAAGAATCATTTTTGGTCACCATTTGTGAATCACCCTGTATAAATTGTTAATAGTGTGGATAAAGTAAAAAATATGTATTTAGTAATTCTTCTATTCTATTATTATTATGTATACAGGGTGTCTGCGAAAGGTTGGGAAATCTCGAAGCTGGAAATTGTTTTTTAGAAAACTGTAAATAATTTGGTTCATACGATAGTTGAAGTGGCATTAGTTTAATTTAAGGATTAAAAGTTGCTTAAAAATGAAATGCATCAAAATTTGTATACAGGGTGTTAAAAAAATAGTGTAAAATATTTAAGGAGGTAATAGTATGAATACAATACGCATATTTGGGCCGACGAAAATTCTCATGCTCTAATAGAATCTGGACATCAGGCACGTTTTTCATTAAACATTCGGATGGGTATTGTAGGTGACAGGTTTCTAGGTCCTGTTGTTTTACCAAACCGATTAACAGGCGCTGCTTACCTCAACTTTCTGCAGAACACACTGTATGAGTTTTTGGAAGACATTCCTTTGAATCAGAGGCAACAAATGTGGTTCCAGCATGATGGTGCTCCAGCTCATTTTTCCATGGCCGTTAGAGAGCATTTACATCAAACTTTTCCACATAGATGGGTAGGAAGAGCCGGACCTGTTTTATGGCCTCCAAGATCGCCTGATCTGAACCCTCTAGATTTCATTGTTTGGGGATATTTGAAGACATTAGTGTATGGTACTCCTGTAAATAGCCTGGAAGAGCTGCAGCTACGGATTAATCAAAAGTGTCAAGGAATCCAAACCAAGGAGGGTGTTTTCGAAAGAGTTCGAATATCGTTGAGACGAAGATGTCGTGCCTGCTTGGAAATGAACGGAGGGCACTTTGAACATCTTCTGTAACTTTGTTTTTTGTTTGTTAAAAGCTTTCCTTTGTCGGTTTATTCCTAATAAAATAAAATGTTTGAAAAACGAATAGCAGTCCATATATCTAGTCCATAAACAAAGGATTTTCTTTCATGACTTCAATATACAATGTCCGTAATTCTAAAGGCAAAAAATTCCCCTATTTATCAAATGAATAGGGCATAATTGGCGCCCCATACAACTAACGCCAAAATTGGTTAAAAATTTTTATTTGTCATGTAAAAAAACATAACAGTACCATTTTTTTTGTTTATACTCCAACAGTTTTCAAAATTATTGAGGAATAAAATAAAATTCAAACATTGAACGCCCGCCCTGTATCTTTGAGACCAGCAATATTTGCATAAAGCATATTTGGCTCAATCGACTTATTTTGGCCACCAAATATCTTCAACCCAACCTTACGCAGACAAAAATGTCTAAATCAGTATCGTGGACTACCTACTGGTCATTAAATTAATTTTATGTCAGGATAAAGAGGAAGGAGATCCTGTTACTTATTTATTGCAATTGAAAATGTACCTGTACGTGAGGTGGTGTGGATAAAACGTATGTAACTGCGTCTGCTATGTCTTCAGCCTGCAGGAGTATTTTAAAACCTTTCAGGGGT
This sequence comes from Anoplophora glabripennis, assembly GCF_000390285.2. NCBI lineage: Eukaryota > Metazoa > Arthropoda > Insecta > Coleoptera > Cerambycidae > Anoplophora > Anoplophora glabripennis. The sequence continues at coordinate 71,752 of NW_019416468.1, read as the reverse complement.
TGAGGATTATTCCGGTGGTCACTGTCGGTTTTTAATATTTCGGTTTTCGTCGCACCAGGACTGATGCTCTAAAATAATCAGATACATGTATTAAATTATTTTATTAGACATTCTGGGACTTCACTGTCTTCCATATTCCACAGATACAGTGTTTTTCTGTAGAAAATAAAAAAGTGCTAGTCTGACCCATAGTAATATGATCCAGCCAAAATTGTTCAAATTGAAATTTAATTAAAAAAGTTACAGGGATGTTATGGCTTTTAGTAGGTTGTTCTGTATACAGGGTGTTGCATTGTTCCGCTGACAAAATTGTGCAGGGATTTTTAGAAAACAGTCTACTCCTTGTATTTTTCTATCTTATTATCAAAATTATAATAACAATAAGGATCAAAGTTTTAGAAAAGAAACAATTGAATGCTACATAAATTGCTCTGATTTAAGTCAAGTTAATTTTATTTTAATCCAGTATTCTTATACAAATAAATTCCACTCTTTTGCTAAATTTGCAGTTATATTTTAACAGTTGGATATTTATTAGAAATATTCAATTCAGTTGTAAATTTAGCAAAAAGTAAGGTTTAATTATATTAGAACTTTCCTTTTTTTTTAGTAGATGAATTGGGATAATTCGCTCACAGGTTAGGGCACCAGACTTGGAAACATATTGTAACAGTTCTATTCAAAGTTAGCCATAAACTACGCAAAACAAGTGTAGCTATTCTTTAAATTACATTTTGTTGAAACACAAGTATAAAAAAGTTTACAAAATAAATAAATTTCCGATAATAAATTATTCATGAATTTATTTACTGCGATATTGGTCAATAAATTAACTTAGTTTATGATATTTTTTTCCAATTCGCTTTATTTCACGATCGTTTNAAACTTCCGATAATAATTATTCATGAATTTATTTACTGCGACATTGGTCAATAAATTAACTTAGTTTATGATATTTTTTTCCAATTCGCTTTATTTCACGATCGTTTTTGGTCTACCCCATCTTCAGAAAAAACATCATATCCGATTTATTATAAAAAAAAAAAATTGCAAATGTTAGGTTTTGGTCATGTATTGTTCAAATTTTATAAAAATATTACGCTCTGCATAATATTAATAATAAAAAAAGTTGCATAATCAGGGGACCAACATTAGGCCTCTAAAAAATCAAGGCTAACATGATTAGCTTTCGAAATATTTGAAAAAAAAACCCGAAATTTTGGAAATCCGTTTTTGTTTCGTTTTTGCCTTGTTTGAAGTAATATTGAAAAAGAAGAACACTTTCTCATAGCAACTTTTTGCCGTCTATCGAATGGAATAATCAATTTGTTTATGGTTTTGAGTTTTGTTGTCTTATCTTCATAATCTCTTTAATAAATTTTAACGAATACTCTCATTGAAATTCTTGAATTTTTTCATTTCTGAAAACTTTTCCTATGATTACAAACGATTCATAAAATCTGTCAACTGTCTATTAATAATTTTTTTTTCAATGTTTTGTTGGCTTACCGTAATTTTGATCTTAGGTTCCACCGAATTCAATTCCAACCTCAAAGACTCCGTCAGAGCCGTCACAGCGAACTTCGTAGCCGGATAGATATTTAGACAAGGCACATTAGAGACCTTATGCCCAGCAATGCTGTTTATATGGATTATGTGCCCGTCGGCACTGTTTTCTTTCATACTTTTTACTGCTTCTCTAGTAGCTATGCAAAGTCCAAGCACGTTTACGTCCAACATTTGCTTCCACGATTGCGTATCTCCATCTGAAAGATTGCCCAGTTTAAGAGCACCAGCGTTATTGATCAGAATGTGTACAGGTCCTAGGTTGTCCTTTACCCATTTGAACGCTTCTAAGATGTCCTCTTCTTTGGTCAAATCTGCCCTGACAGGGTGGAGCTTTCCTTTTTTTCCGATGAGTTGTTGCGAGAGGTCATCAATTTTTTCTTCTCTGTTGTCTAGACCGACTACCTATGAAAGAAAATTATAATTTACGTAATCAAAACAATTTTTTGTATTTAATTTTATTCTGCATGTTCTGTCAGTCAGTCAGATACATACAGCCATCATTTTTGTGCCAGAAATATATCCATCTACATTTTAATTAAATCGGTTAAATTAAAAGTTTAGGAAATATTCGTGATTTTATGTCACAGTGTTTTGTGCAAATAAGGTTAAAATTCTTATGAAATATTTTTCTGCAATACTACTACTTTCCGCAATAATTCAAAAACCCTTGCAGAGATTTAAGTAATTTTTGGGTGAAGTGTACATTTATTAAAGGTCATTAAAACTATATGGTGTTTATTTCACCAGGGGCGGCCTTGGCCAACTTGTCCTCAAGGTTATGTCTTCATAACTTTTATATATCCTAGTTTTAGGTAATTTGATTACGTTTTCCTGAATCTGCAACAAAAAATGTGCTCTTGTTTCATAGCTCAAAAATTAACCGTTTTCGAGTAAATTAGATCTAAAGTATCGACTGCATTAGTTCGTAGTATGCATGTAAAGATTTTATTCTTAACTAGTAGGTACCTGTTATTATAAATAACAAAGTTGTTTACCGTTAAGGTACAGTTTTCCATGTAGCTGCGGCTCAATGAATGTGAAGGAACTAAACAAGTTTTCTATGAATTATTTAATATTTGGTTACGTACCTGTAGGGGAACTAAAAATAAAATTAAAAATTGTGTAACAGAAACGAAATTATGTTAATAAAATGACAATATTAAAAATAAAAATAGAAAATAATTATTTCGATAAATTTTCGAAATGCTGTCCATTTTCTTCTAAAATGCTTGCACCTTCCAAATTACCTCTTATTCTGGTAGTTCCAATTTTAACATTCCCGATCTCACGGACTCTCTGGAAAACTCGTTGGAATACGAGCTGTGAGGGTTGCCTTCTGTTTGGAAACCTGCGTAGATTCTCTCTTTAGGCCACCAACGAATTTCCATGACAGAAACCGTAGACAAATATCACATCGGCATATTCGCTGTGGTAAAATTTGATAATACTTAATATATTGTTTTGTAAACTTAATTTCTCGTAACTTCGAGTACCGTAATTAGTTTCGATATGTACGCTTGTAAACAACTTTGTATTTTATAATGGCAGGTACCAACTAGATAACAACAAATAAAATCGTTACATGCATTTTTCTACGAATTGATGCAGGCGATATCTTAGAACCAATTTGCTCGAAAACGGTTCATTATTGAGCTATGAAACAAGAGCACTTATTTTATTCAGAATCGATTGCAGATTCAGAAAAACTTAATCAAATTACATAAAACTAGGATATGCAAAAGTTATGAAGATATAACCTTGAGAACAAGTTGGCCTAGGTCGCTCCTGGCGTCAGATGCAGTTTTAATGACCTTTAATAGATGTACACTTTACCCAAAAATAACTTAAATCCCTTTTTGAGTTATTGCGGAAAGTTGTTATTATTTTTTTCTAAACAACACCCTGTAACTCAGTGAGAGTGCATCGCGGGAAAATATTTTATAAGAATTTTAATCTTATTTTGGTCTGGTCTATCCCTTGGTAAATTTTTGTACGCTGTATACTGTTTAAAAAACAGTTTCTCCGTTGCGGACATCGCTTAAAGAATCTACTGCGGAAAATCATTCCACAATATTATAAAATTATTTATTATAAACGCACTAGGTAATCCACGCGCGGACGCCCCTGCTTTCAAACTGAAATGTCGAGCCTTACTGATAACTTATTGGATTTAAGTGAGGACCGTATTCGCTCTTATTTTCTGCATTTTGCACCGGTTGTACGCTCTCTTCAAAGCTTTATTCATTTTTTTTATTTGAAATTATGTTTTACTCATTTTAATTAATGTATAAACTTATAACTATTTTTCCATGCCTACCTGTAATCCATGTTCAACAAGCGCTCTGCTTATGGCTGCTCCCATTCCAGCACCGGCACCGGTAACTATTGCCACTTTTCCAATCCAACGATCCATGGATAGAACCATTTTGACTATTATTACGTTTAGTAAGACGTATATTATGACTGGTGTTATTACGCAGAAAAAATAGTTCATTTATATAGAGACATTATAATTCCCCCCTTCACCATATCATTTTTTTTTTAACTTTCGAAGAACATCGAATAATATTATCTAAGCAAAGAGCAAACGTAATACGATAACCCTTATATTAATTTATTTTAGATTTGTTAATTAGCCATAACTCATCCATTATCATGTCATTATCTATTGTTTAATCTCGGAAGAACCATTGAATAACAAAAAAAGTTTATTTTGATATTCATTTATGTATAAGATAATTATATACGGAGTTAATTTTATCGCCATCAGATTATCTTCCATTTCAATTTATTAAAAAATGTGTTTAATAAACAGTAAACAATGTTTCAAATTATTATAATAGTAATACATATTTGTTTGTATTTGTGTTGTAGTTTGTATTTTTATTCATATTCAAAGAAGATTCTTGCTAAAAAATTTTTTTATTGCTTATAATTAGTAGGCTTAGTGCAGCGCGCGCGGAGTTTAACAGGACCGTAGTAAGATTATGAATGAAAAAATTAATATCTTTACAGAAAATATGTCGGAACATATTGCCAAAGAGCAAGGCTAAGTAAAGGATAAAAGCATATATAAATTTAAACGACACCGATAAACCTTAATGTTGAGACAAGGCTTCCGTGGCATACTGAAAGGAGTTAAAACATTATTATTACGTGCTTTTCTAAGTTTTCTTTAGTGAAACGGCGACGTTTATCACTTAATATCAACTTGTGTAGGGAAAATGACCGTTTAACGTCTACTGTTGACAACGGACATTATGAGAAATTGTTGAGGCATGAACTGTATATTAATATATTTGCGGGTAACTCCTTACATATGTTTTCCAAATGGTGTATCCTGGATTCTTTGCATTTTTTTGTCGTACTACTGACTGGGCGTATATTATTGACATCGTTTCTGTACATCATCCATTATATCAAATTGTTGATTTAGGGATAGCACATGTGATTCCAATTTACGGAATTACGGAACTTGGGATTCTCTAGTTTGTTTAATGGAATATTGCTTGAAAGAAAGGCGTCTGTAAGTTCACAGAAAAATACAGTCTTCAGCGCTAGACAAGGCATCGCTCTTCAAATGTCTTGTCACTTTAGTTTTGTAACAAGAATTGCGGGACCAAATTTATGTATCTTCGATACCTACCAAATGCCAAAACCATTACTCAAAATCGTGAGTTTTTGTGAATAGAGATGAGTCAGTAGACTACCACCTACCAGTAACTGGAAAAACAGTAATCGCTGTACATAATTTAACAAAACTCTCTTAATAAACACCAAGGATTATTTGGCTGTGTGTATCCAACCAACTTGTGATATTTGCTATATATCTTCATTTTCGTAGAAGTTTATCGTAGATTTGGGTATTGAATACTGTGCTCACATAGTCGAAGGTATTTTCGTGACTAAATAAAGTAATATAGATTGCAATTCATTAAAATATTAACAATAACTTGATAACTAACCTTTTATAAAAAGTACGTCGAGAAAATTTCTTCCGAGCTTGTACTACATTGTCTGTCTTCCAAATTTTGAATATCGAATATTCCATGACATACATTTCTTTAGATTTTGGAGGAAGGAGATTTACGTAAAATGATAGGACGACTTAAAGTTGAAAAACTTTCAATTTATTGTAGGAAAAGCAAATTATTAACATAATATGAAAAATTTAAATGGTAATAATTCTCGAGCTAGCCTATATCTGTAATATATGATTCAAAGGATCGACATTTTTTCATTGTTATTAGATTTTCTTAAAATGGCTCGATAACTGGTCTTATTGTGAGTTGCTGAACCTGCAATATAGAAAATAAATCATTTGATAATAGCGACAATGATAAAATTTAGCACATTTTTTCAATTATTTTAAAATCTTGCAAATTAATATTAAAAAACTTTGAAGTTACACAGCCCCATAAAAAAAATGGAATATCCGAAAGACAAGACCCTGGTATACGTTTTTGGGTAACAAAGTAACCATACATACGAGTATCTATACGTTTATGGGGTTGGTAAATCTGAATCCGATATCTGCTTGATCCGATCAAGTCTGGGTTAAGGTTAGTTCAAGGTCAAATGTAGAGAATCGATTACCCACAAAGTAAACTAACATATCTATACGTTTTTGGGGTCGGTGAATCCTAATCCGGTGTCCGTTTGATCCGATCAGGTCTGCGTCAAGATCAGTTCAAGGTCAAATGTAGAGAATCAATTGCACATAAAGTAAACCTACATTTCTATACGTTTTTGGGGTCGGTGAATCCAAATCCAGGGTATGTTTGACCTGATCAGATCTGCTAAATTCTAAACTCAAAACACTCAAGTATTCATTTATGCGTATTAAAATTTGAGTAACTAATAATATTAAAGAAAGAAAGCTTTAACTCTAAGCCCGTGACTTTCGAGTTTATTGTTTTCACATGATAAAATTCTAGAATCAGTAAGCCTAATTAAGTAAGCATTAAAACAATATGTCCGTTAATGCTTCAAAGCTTCATGTACATTAATTTACATAGTGAGTTCTTGTTCGTTGCGATTCTTGAGATTCAAGATAAGAGATTTTTTGTTTTGATAAATCACATAAAATTAATTACTACATCTCACTATTATGATATTGAGACTACTATAGTAGGATCATATTCTATGCAAAGTAATAAATCATTGCCTGTCAAGGGAACCAATGAAGTACGCTTTTAAGGGTTTTACAAATTGAATAATTTCTTTATACATTATGAAGGGACGAGGGGATCAGTTCAGGTCTGGCACCCTTGTTCCTACAAAAATTCCTTTATTCTCATAAACTATTTATTTTAAATGTAATTTATTATAAATCCAATTTGTTTCCTAAATTCCACATATGTACTACATTTTACCTCTGTACGCGCCACTGTTGTTTACTTGTTTTTTGGAAGCGCTCTCTAATTGACGGCAAAGCTCGCCAGGTTAGTATTTGACGTATAACCGACCAGTTCGTACACTCGATGCACCTGGGCGACTACAGCTACTACCAGAACACAGTGCGTATGCAGCGGTATTTCAGATTTTACATTGAATTTCATTTTAAATTTGAAATGATTTATCTTACGCCTCCTAAAAATGATGACATGATTTTCCTTTGATAAAAGAGCGACAACTTTTTGCTCTACTTTGCATCGAATACGATCCTACTATACTCACTTTTATGGTATCGAACTATTTTGTTGTCAAAAGATCTGAGAAGTGTACTCAAAGTAGTACTCAAATTTTAATACGTTTAAATGCTTGAGCGTTTTGAGTTTAGAACTTGAGCGTATTTAACAGACATGATCAGGTCAAACGAACACCGAATTCTGAGTCAGCAACCCCAAAAACGTATAGATACATTGGTTTACTTTGTTGGCAATTGATTTTCTACATTTGACCTTGAACTGACCTTAACCCAGAGGTCATCGGGTCAAACGAACACCCGATTCGGATTCAGCGACCCCAAAAACATATCGATTCCAGGATCTTGTGTTTCGGATATTCCCTTTTTTTTTGTGGGTCTGTGTTATTATTATTTTACTAGTTTTGCTTACGTATAATTTTGGATTACCTGTACGTGAGCTGGTGTGGATAAAGCGTGTACTACACCATCCACTATGTCCTCCGAATCAAGAATGGACTTTTCTCGTAACATTTTTTTTAAATAGAGGGCTTCCTCTGGATTCAGGTGTCAACAGTATCGACAAGTCCAGGACTAATATTCTTCAAAATAAAAAACATATTTGATATATAGAATAACTAATTTCTAAATTACTTTTAATCCCAGTAGGTATAGCCTTTTCGAAGTCAATTGAACAAGTATAAAAACACCTAGCAATAAAATTTAATGAGTTTCATAAGCGTCCTTAAAAAAGTTTTCTGCTAAAGGAAAATATAATAATAATTTGTATACTGTATGGAAAAGTTCTATTGTATGTTCATTTGACCAACAACATATTTTAATTATCAATGCCCTCAAACAATTTTATTATATTGACGGTAAGTTTGGTTATGACATATCAAAACACATTTACATTTTTATTAAAATACATTACTGCTCGGCAAGAACCAAAGGGAAGGTATGAACATATCTTTGCCAGGAAAGGATGAGGAAAGGTTGTTACTTTAGGTTACAAAAGTTATTAAATAAAAATAATCAATAATAACATAATTCCGCTTTGCTGCCCTGCACTGCACTGCAATTTGTCAACAACTGAAATTTATGGCCGGTCACCCAGTGCGGCTGTGTTTGTACGCCGTTTGCCCGCGCGTATTCTTCAACTGGGCGTATACATTTCTACCACCCCTACATTTAGTTCGACCAGACCTGTACATGGGTGTGGCTAAATAAATATGGGAACAGGTTAGCGACCGAAACTGGTACATACTGCCTAGCTCTTTGGTCTTCGATGGAGATCGGAAAGATTATACCTCCCAGTATTCCTGTAACTAAAGTTTTCCTTGATCCATTTGAAGGCGTTTAAGATCTCTTCTTCTTTGGATACGTCGGTAACGACCGGGTGTAACTTTCCTTTTTGGTTCGAGACTTTCTTCTGTAGTTCCTCCAAACGGTCCTTTCTTCGTGCTAGAGCTGCAACCTACAAGATAAACAAAATAATATCCTAAAAGTTGTTTTACATTTATTAATACTCAATAAATTGTCGCAGTTGAACAAAACAAAATTGAAGACTATTAATTTTTACACTAAATTAACCCAACTATATATTGCCAAAATTGGCTTACAAATTAAAATCAGTTATGTTGTCTGTATTGGCCAATTTACTGAAACTGAGAATTTACCACAATTTATATTACATCTTTACAGCTTAGATACCAGTACGAGGCGACCACATTCCAAATATCGGCAAATCTGGAGATGCAAAAAGACCAGATTTAAGGCGAAGATCACTGCATAACCTCTGCGGAGCTACCATAGGCGGTGTTTGAACGTCTACTCTAGCAACTCATTAATTGAAATTTCCAGTGCAGTGGAAATAATATGGTTTAGTTTATTAATATGGTTTAGTTGAGTTGAGTTGAAAGTCTAGGAAAATAATCGATTAGGAAGGTTAGCCTGCCACTGAATTACGTCCAAATACCGTTCGTAAACAAAAGCACCGATTAGATTTCCCAACATAATCATTGTGATTAGATATATGTATTTATATCAACAGGTGTATTCCATAGAAATAAAAAAACGACGTCGTTCTTACCAGAAGTCCTTGTTTAACAAGTTGTTCAGCAATAGCAGCTCCAATACCGGAACTGGCACCTGTGACTACAGCCACTTTTCTAACCCATCTTTCCATACTCAGCACCATTGTCACCGCTATCGAGTTAACATAAAAATATAATAAGGATAACACAGCCACACACAAAAAAAAAGTTGGGTATACTTTTTATGCGACATATATTTTTCGTAGTAATTTGGCCTCCTGAACACGAATCTGGGGTCAGAATTGGCCCATCACGTCACAATTTTTTCCTAACCTCAAAAAACTTGTGAAAAATAGTGAAAATTGATGAAAATTTACTGGGAAAATTTGGAAAAAAATTTATTTCCACATCAAATAGTACATTGTTATGTAAAAGACTCTGCTGAATTCAAATCCACTGTCAGAAATGAGCTAGAACGTGTGTTTTTTTTCTAACTTCAAAAAACCGAGCAGGAATCGCTATTTTCAAATTCTGAGCGGATTTTGACCAGATTTTGTATAAAGGGGTTTTTTTAGTTGCTGATTACGAATATAAATTCACATTGTAAAAATTCAAGATGACTGATCCAATATGGCGGGTGTACTTTTTTGAAATCCACCGATTTCAGTAAAATTTGGCATCATAAGGATTGCTGGTTGATCTCACCTTCATTAATTACACATCTGGAGCACAACTATTGATCAGAACCTTTTTCGGCACGTTCTTTGGACGGACGAACGAGTTAAAAAGTGCTGATTTTTGCCCAAAATACGTAACCAATGAGCTTTCATATCGATTTTTTAAGTTTTCGCAATTTTGCAAGTTTTTTGTTAATAACAAATTACTGACCATCGATACAGAAAAATGCCATTAAGGTTTTTTGTTCGAAACAATGTAATATAGAAAAGGTTTCATCCTGCCCCCCTCCGTGGTCTGTCCATTCGTTTTTTTGTGCGTCTTTTTAGGGGTGCACCGCTCGCCTATTAGGTCTGCGGGGCAGTATGTGGTTTCAACATGACGATACTGTACCACATAATGCAAAAATTATCGCAGATTATTTGCACGCCACATATGGCGAGAGGCAGATTGGAACAAAGGGTCCAATTTGTTGGCCTGCACGTGCACCAGACTTGATCCCCTTGATTTTTTGGAATTTGGGAAATTAATATTCGTAATGTATGTATATCTAGTTGATGTGAACAATTTTTAAAATTTACTTGTATAAAATTTTAAAGAAATTAATAAATGCGAATATAATGATTATAAAGAACCATAAGGTCTGTATTTTTCTGTCGAGTAAATTTAATTTTAAATTAAACCAATGTCTTTCACTTTCACAAACATGTTTTTTATGAGACAGACATAGATGTAACTGTCAAATAATTAATCAGGAAATGAAAAAAAAAAATGCCTAAAAAGCAAAAATATAGGTAGTTAAAGTAGTAGTATAATAATAAATTGTAATAATTCCTCGTAACTCAATATCATGGATAAATCATTGATCAAGTATTCCTGTGGGTTATAAAATGCTTTATTCAACAAAAATTCTTTTACTCTCCATTAAAAGTTTTTGCAATGTTAAATCGTTAATTGTTATTTATTACTGTCACGCAATGATTATTGCAAAATTAACGTCACGTTTCAACTAATCATAAACAGAACCATTCTTATTTTTATATTCTAAGAATTTTTCTATGAATTGTATAAAAACAATGAAACTCCAATTTTATAAATTAATGCATTTATTTCCGACAAGTCATTCTTTAACATATAAAAAATTAAAATGATAATTCTATAGCCATTCTCCACACAATATATATGATTAAAATGATCTGCATCTTCCCGTCGTCATTTCGTTTTTGTTCAAAATGGCTCAATAACTGGTCTGATAGTCAATTGCTGAACCTGCAATATAAAATATAAATTATGTAGTTGATATAATTGGCTACTGATAAATGGTCAAATTGATATATTTTTTCAATTACTTCAATCTTTCAAGGCATTGTTATAAAACTTAGCTATTATGATAGTCATTCTTTCTGTAATTAATTAAGTTGCCAAGCTTAAAAAAATATCATTAGTAATTTTGGTTTTACGAATTGTAAAAAAAATGATTAAAGCACGTATAAGTTTGATTTTTCACCATAATATATATTTTTTCGGCTTTGTAATAGCATTGTGGAAAAATAAGATGAGGGTAATGAATTTACTAATAACATTTTATTTTATTAACGAAGCTGGTTTNTAGCCTCATGTTTTGAAATGCTGTTTTTATATTGTTTACTTATAAGAGAAATGGACCGAGAAATTGAAGCGGCATAGACAAAGATTGTCGGGGATTAAATTTTAGCTACCGGCTACAATTTAGTACAGTCCGATCGCACAAAGTTTTGTTAAAAGTACACCGAAAGTGCATAATATAAAAATATTGAATATAAGCACCAGTACTACATTTATTTACGATTTGCATACATAATAAGCTTTTATTACTCTCTTTCATTTCTAAACAGACTATAAACGGTTACATTTGTCGGTTTGAATAAAGAGTACGTAATTTTCTGATATTGTTTCTCTTTCCAATGATGGGTAAAGGTCTGTGATGTCTTGCAAGAGAAAAAAGTTATGAACAAAACAAATTTTGAGTTCTATGTAAAGTGCCCTTTAGCGGTGCATAATGAAACTTTTCTCTGACTGGTCCAATAGAGCTTCATCTACTTAGAGGGTGTGCCAAATGAGAGACTAATCGAACTTGAATTAAATAAGTTATTTAAATAGAAAAATAATGAACTTTGACAAGCTGTAACTTGCAAACAATTGACAATTCGAAAAAAGTTTGCATTACATACTGCTATTATTTTAATTCGCAGAATCACCTCCCGGAGTTTCTTGACGGATTTTCAGAACACCCTTATATCATTACCTGTACGTGAGGTGGTGTGGATAAAGCGTATACCACGCCATCTGCGATGTCTTCCGAATCAAGAATCAATCTTTCCTCCATAATTGTTTTAAATACAGGGTTTTGTCTCGCCTCAGATGTTATTATCTCAGTGTCCACAAGTCCGGGACTAATATTCTACGACAAAATCCATTCAGTTAGTAAATAAAATGAGCAATGCGAAGATTCAGTGTAATAATTTTTGTACAATTAAAAAAATAAAAATTATCGGACTGGTCGATTAATTAATCTCACGGAAAGAGTGGAGCTGAACCTTGTTGAAAAATATATATTTAATTTTATTTCTAGTTTAAAACAATCTGTTCAACGGTGTAACTGAATTGAAATTTGGGTTGTTAGTTTGTGTGACATTTTGTATAAACTTTAAAATTACTGGAACAGTCAACTTGATGTATACTCCAGTCGTAAGATCATAAACTTAAAAAAATTATTAGTAGACATTTGGAAGGTATCAAAAAATTAACTCGAAAAAAGTGAAGCTAAGTTAACAACTTGCAAATAAGTGGTGTGTTTTTTCACTTTTTTTACTGTCCGTGAAAATCTAGACGACTATAGGAAAATTAGTTATTTTATGTTGTAAGCAATTAAATTACCTAAAATTTAAAATACATAAAGTCATATTTCACCAATTTTTTTACTGTAAAATAAAGGTCGAAGGCGGAAAAATCGGTTTTCGGAAATTGCGCATGTGGAAAATAAGGTCAATCCAATGACCAACATGTGTGCCAAAGGTCGATTCGATTGACCGTGAAATTGTATCTCCAGCTAATTGTTAATTAATTTTGTTCGTTTTTTTGCAACTAATTGTTTAATTACTAAACGTTAATTTTAGAAGTTAATATCGTAGATATACAGGCTGTTACAAATTCGCCTTTTACTTCAGGGATCTCGCAAACATTATACCTCTAAAAAATCAAGGCTAACATGATTAGTTTTCGAAAGATTTGAAAAAAAAACGAAATTTTGAAAATTCTTCTTTTCTTTCAGGATATTCATACATCTGACATGCAATAATCATATGCTTATCTTCATTTTCAACATTTGACAAAACGGAAACGTTTTTGAACATTTATTAAGTATTAGTAATTTTTTAAAGTGTGATACTCATTTGGAGTTTTGCTTGTTCATATGCATTTTTAAGAATTAATTTGTCATAATGAAATAAAAATTGTTATAATGTTTTAATTTTGACGCAACAACTCATCTAATTATATATGATCAGGAAATTAAAAGTTTAATAATGTTTTATTGTAATGTGTGATGGTATTAGTTTAAATAACTAGGTGGATTTCACAGGGTCTAACGACACTTATTGAGTGTACGATAATTCAATAAACATTGAAATCTAAATAAAAAATTTAGATAAATTTGGAGCGAATACACTGAAGATGAATTTTTCGAGACAAAACGTTTGAATCTGGTTCGGGCTGGGGCAGTACAGTACTGGGGGTAATGAAGGCTTAAAATTGATTATGCCATTCGATAGAGGGCAAAAAGTTGCCATAAGAAAGTGTTCTTCTTTTTTTAATATCACCTCAAACAAGGCTTATATGAAATAAAAACGGATTTCCAAAATGTCGGTTTTTTTCAAATATTTCGAAAACTAATCATGTTAGCCTTGATTGTTTAGAGGCATAATGTTGGTTCCCGGACTATGCAACTTTGCCCCCATTTAAGCTACTTTGTATCTCTTACCGTTTCCGAGATCCCTGTAGTGAGAAGCGAATTTGTAACAGCCTGTAGATTGTAATTGATCCAAACAAACGTATTGAAAAAGAAACATTTCAAAAAGTTGAAATTAGCTTGCTCTTTACAATTAACAAAGTAGGATGTTCAATACAAGGTTATAAATAAATTGTTCCAGGGTCAGGCAAAAGCCGCTGGGGAATTCGCTCTTTTTGCATGTCGGATGGCATCGAAATTTTGAGATTTTTAGTAACAGTACCTCCTAGTATCTCTATTGCTGATTCGTTGAGTTCTTTAAGCTATTGGTTCATGAAATTATTATATACAATTACAAAACTACCTACATAAATCTTGATGAAAAGGTATTTATTTTTTCCTCTGTTATTGTGGTTTTTTTTCTCAATTTTGAAACATTTTCTAAAAATGATTGCTATAAACTCTAGTTGCTTTGTGCACACTTTTTTGTCCAAGAGGTAAAATAAATTACTGGAACAGAGATCTGATGATTCTGTTGGCCATTCTTTTTGTACAAATCAAACAAATAGGATAATTAATTTTAAAGTTTACTTCAAGACATCTCTCAGTATATTCACGTGCTCCTATTGCAGAATATAGAGGTAAAATTATAAAAAAAATCGATTGTTACCGTAATTTTGATTTTCGACTTCATGGATAGGAGTTCCAGCCTCAGTGTCTCTGCCAGAGCCCTAACAGCGAATTTTGTAGCAGGATACACACTTAGATTCTCGTAGTTATACACTTGATGACCCATAACACTGTTAATATGGATGATGTGCCCATCCACGTTGTTGGCTCTCATGTCTCTGACGGCCTCCCTTGTGGCGATGCTCAGCCCCAGCACGTTGACCTCAAAGGTTTTTCTCCAGGCTTCGGCGTCACCATCGCACAGCGGTTGGTTATATGGGAAAATACCGGCGTTGTTGACTAGAATGTGTACAGGGCCCAAGTTTTCCTTGATCCATTTGAAGGCGGTTAAGATGTCTTCTTCTTTGGATATGTCGGTAACGACTGGATGTAACTTTCCCTTTTGGTTCGAGACTTTCTTCTGTAGTTCCTCCAAACGGTCTTTTCTTCGCGCCAGAGCTGCAACCTGCAGGATAATACTGTAGAACCTGTTTTACAGTTGCTAATACCCAATAACTTGTTCAAGAAATTGTTACAATTATTGGTTATATTTGTGGCACTTTTTGCAATAAATTGACCAATTCATTGGTAAAATTTAAAACTACCAACTTTCATCATAAATATCAATAATGATCACAACAAACCAAAAGTGGCTATCATGTAACTTATGTTATACAGGGTATTTCAAACTCGATAGTATGGGTCTAATGTAAGGACACAAAAAATTTATATAAAATTTGAGACACGTGGTGTTAAATAGGATGAGGTAAGCTCCATTTTCAATAGAAAGTATTATCTTTGGGATTTGACAGAAACGACTAATGCCGTTTCCAGAAATATACCCTAATTTTTTTTCCTGTTAAAAAGCTCTCCTTTTTCTAATAAACTTTTAATAGAGACATTTTTCTGTATTACTTCCCGTTGAAAAGTTATAAGCAATATCGTCGTTGGAAAATAATTGATAATAAAATAATGTTCGTTGTTTAAAGTGCATAAATGTCACAAAATACTTGTCATTACTCAATACGAACGTCAAATGTTTAACTTTTGTGCTTACAAAATGTTTCTTCATTCAGAAAAAGTCGACATGTTGCTAATTTACAGCGAGTCACAAAGAAATTCAAGAAGAGCTGTAGAGTTATATCGAGAAAGGTAGATATCCAGAGGGCCTCATTCCTGATCATGGAAATTTTACTAGAATACAGGCGATTTTGTGACGAAATGAAGATGCATTTTCTATTCGGAAATATCAAATAATTGACCGAAGGGTAAGGCAACAATGTGAATACAGCTAGAATGTTAAGTATTTCGAACAAAATCCACGAAATTCTATACGGCAGGCTAGCCGAGAATTGCATTTGGATAAAACAGCTCTTCAATGAATTTTAAAGATCAATGGGTATGATGACTACAAAATTCACAATTTGGAGTATTTGCCTTAGCGTCCACATTGAAAACAGACTTAATTTTATAGCTCAAATTGTAGTAAATGTAGAAACTGTTGATCAGAACCTTTTTCGGCACGTTCTTTGGACGGACGAAAGTCGGTTTGTCAGTAATGGTTTATCAAACAGGTGCAACGAACTAGAATCCGAAAATTTTTTTCTAATCATTATGTACAATTTTGAGCTATTTATTAAAATTTACACTTTAATTACTCGAAAAACGTAAGATTCCATGTTACATTGATAAACAAAAAAATTACAAGTCGAAATATACTATTATAATTAACAACCAAATAAGTTAATAAAGTTAATATTTAATAAGACATCTACAATATTTTGAGAAAGTTGTAGAATCTTCTTTCGTTTCTTTGCATTTCCTGAGAAAACTTACCATAGTAATGTATATTTTTTTTTACACCATCAGAAAGTAGAGATTTCAACGAAGAAAAAGCCCACCGACGTTTTTAAAAAAGCAGATATTTTGACGTGAGAATTTTCGATTGAAAATTAGGGTGCTTTTTCGATATTAAGTAAAAATAAGGTGAAAAAATAAATATTTCAAATCAAAAAAATTACAGCGTGTTTGGGACATAAATAGGTAAGTTTTCACCAAATTTCGTGAAAAAAAAATTTTTTTGTAAAAGATAAAAATAAAAAACCAAAAACTTGGTTATTTGAATTTTTCACATAAATTTTGAGGTTATGTGAAAAAAGTGTAAATACAAAAGTTGTAGATCTTTTTATTACCTACAACTTTGCCATTTAACTTTTTTCCATAAGACTTGTAGTTTTTCCGGAAATCAAGATAAACCGTTTTTTACCCTTAAAAACTCACCCCCTTCCCCTTCCCGACCTCAGATCGCCCGTAAATTATTTTTCCTTTCATTTCTGTTATATTCTCTTTCTTTTCCAATGGGTTTCATCCTACTATAATTTTTTTTGGTTTCAAAAATTATCGACCCTGGTCTATATCGAGTTTAATCCTTTTATTTATTCTTAATGACATTTATGCACTTTAAACAACGAACATTTATTTATTTTCCAACGACTACTTGATCCTTCCACCGCTAATTTGATTTTTAGGTGGTATTTTTTTTGAGACTCTTTACGACGATATTGCTTATAACTTTTAAACGAGAAGTAATACTGAAAAATTTCTATAATAAAAGTTTATTAGAAAAAAGAGAGCTTTTTAACAGGAAAAAAATACAATAACTAACGTAGGTACCATGATTGTAAACTTCTCTTCAGGTGATTAAATGTAGAATGTAAGCGAAATAAACTTGTTTTCGAAATCCTATCGTTTTAAGGATATAGGGCGTTGTTTAAAAAAAATATTACTCCTCTAAACATCTGATCATATGGAAATTTTGAAACAATGTCTTGTGTGCACAGTGTATGAATAAAGTGATATCCAACATATACAAATTTGCTCTTGCTCAAACTAGTGGAGTAGATATGAGTATCGTGGTTACATTTTCCTCAAAACTGCAGCACGCCACTGCAAGAAATATGGTTGCGTCATTTTTAAAATGCAAAACTTATTTGAACAAAAAAGAAGTAAAGCTGATAAAATTTAGATAAATGACTTTATAAAATGTGTTTAAAACTCTTTCTTTGTTTCAATAGACTCTGGTAGGTCCGATGAATCCGTTTGTAACTTTTTTTAATTCACAACCTGTATCTTAAACATGAGAGCTTAAAAGCAATTGTGTAGATGAGAAAACATACTTAAATTAGGGCTAGTAAAACATTGAAATATGTACTTTGTATTATACGTAATTTTAAATTTATTTAAACATGTCCTACAAGTTGCTAATGTGTACCAAAACGGTAAAAGCTATGCAAAAAGTCAATATATATTACTTTCGTTAAAAATAAAATGTATCGTTGAAGCATTACAAAAAGTATTTTTTGTCATGCCATAATTTTTGGGGCAAATGTAACAAGCGTATCTCATGTCGACTGAGACTTAGGTATTTTTTCAACTGAACGTGATTTCATGTATAACAGATGTTTCATTGAAATAAGAACGTCTATTGAAATTTATAGCCTAAATAAGAAAACCATAAATTTATTTTCTGGTCACTGATATAAAATCCAGATTAAAATTTTATTGTCTTTACTTTTTCTCTTAAATTTAGTCGTAGAATGTGATGGTAAAATGTTGCATACTAATTTAAATAATATTTATTTATTTATTTCGACACAACGTTTTTAAAACATGTATTTTTGCCTGATATCTATAAAATTATTATAAATGCTACTTCTAATGATAGATTTTATTAAAATGATTTGGTCGAGTTTGTTAATAAATTTAAATAAATAGAATAATTTGGAATAGAATAATAACATAATCTTTGTAAGTATAGGTATCAACATTAACATATATTGTAAGAAAGAACAAAGTCAGGGGAGATTTTTTTTCAAATTTATTGAGAAATACGTGAATATTACAATTATTTTACAACGGATCAAATCTTCAATGAGCAGAATACAAAATGTGATGGTATTCAGAGTCCCAACAAAGACGTGTGGATCGTAAGAGATGTTCGACCCGACAGGATACTCAGCAAGGCACGAATATGCAGAAAATATGACCCGGTAGGAAAAATGGGACCTTGAACCCCTCAGGCTTACAATAGATACATGGAGAGAGACCCTTAACAACAATATCAGGACATTTAACCTAACTTCAACAATTTCGGGACATTTAACCCACTACAGTAATATCGGGACATTTAACCCACTACAACAATATCGGGACATTTAACCCACTTCAAAAATATCGGGACATTTAACCCACTCAATACGTAAATAATATCGGGACATTTAACCCACTCAATACATGAATAATATTGGGACATTTAACCCACTTAATACATAAATAATATCGGGACATTTAACCCGCTCAATACATGAATAATATTGGGACATTTAACCCACTTAATACATAAATAATATCGGGACATTTAACCCGCTCAATACATGAATACTATTGAGACATTTAACCCCCTTAATACATAAATAATATCCGGACATTTAACCCACTCAAAACATTTACACATTACGGGACCTTTAACCCATCGAAATACATCGGTAACAATGGGACTCTTAACTCATTATATTGACATAAATGATATTGGGCAAAGACATTCTTAACACCGATAATTCAAACTACTGGAGATTATCAGCCCAATATAAATCTTACAGCTGCTAAAAAGTCTACTCACCCAACTAACAAAAGTAACCACCACCAAATTACAATAATATCCAAAACGAACCTATCCAGAGGAAATTACAATTAACACCAAACAACAACTAATAAACTATTTGAAAACAACTATCGCAGGGACGACCGTCTCGTATCTCCAAACGTGATAGACTGCCTCTGCCTAATCACGTACTCTCCGTGTCAGTCTACTCCAACGGTCAGCTTACATAACCAACGGCCGACCTCTTTGTTACAATGCAACGGCCTCCTTACATAACCAACGGCCAACCTCTTTGTAACAATATATTCCAAATAAAGATAAAAAAATGACATGTTCTTTCTTACCAGAAGCCCTTGTTTAACAAGTTGTTCCGCAATAGCGGCTCCGATACCAGAGCTGGCACCTGTGACTACGGCCACTTTGCCCACCCAACGATCCATAGACAGCACCATTGTCACTGTTTTCGATTCAACAAAGATAAATATGTAATCCACGGGTACGGAGTTCCTGACCTAAATCGTTATCTTACGCTGTACTACTGCGACGTAAATTCGTCATATTATAATATTACATTACTTTAATACCTATACCCATCTCACTTTTTCATATTTATACGTCTACAGTCTGTTTGATTATAAATACCACGAGCTATAACTCAGTTACCCATTTTATCTAGTTTATATAACACCACCAAATAACATTGATCAGTTGAACGACATAATTAGTACAGCAATAAATAATATTCCACATAACGTTAAATTAAATGCAATTCGAATTATGTATCGAAAGGAATGGACAACAATTTGAACAGTAAATTTCACTAGACATTTTACATTTTTTTTTGCATTTAATATTGTATTGTACAAGGTGGTTGATTTTCGATAGTTTTATAGGGTACAGCCAAAACGGTGATAGATACAAAAAATCTGATATCGATGTCCCGTCCTCTTTTTTTGAGTTTACTTCGCTGGTCCCAAAAGATCTTGGCTAACTTGATTAGTTTTAGATATACAGGGTTTTTTTGAAATATGGCCCATTTACATTAACCTCTCTATCTCCGTTGTCATTCAATTTAGAAGAAAAAAGTGTACACATTATTTGTTCTATTTTTTATTAGGAAGCCATTGGCGTACTCAGATTTTTTACAAATCGCACAGTTTCTCCGATATTGCATAAACATAGTTTTTTTTAAATAGAACACCCTGTATTTGGCCATCCCGTTGAGTAGCATTTTTTTTTACCTTTTCAGCCATACATAATAATAGATACTTTTTATTTGCCTAAATGAAGAAAAATGCAAAAATGTAGATATAGATATTTTTTCAGTTGGCCATGTTATTTATTTATTCGTCTTTTGTTGTTTAATATTGACAGTTAGTTTATTTTTGACTGATTGAAAGCTTGTTAAACGTCTATTACTTGGTTTTAATTTTGAAAAGTATAAAAATGGTGTACGAAAATCTTCACAAAGTTCAAATGTTAGAGTGTTACATTGAAAGTGAAAAAAATAGTGACACAGCTTTAAACTTATATTTGGAGAGATACCCAGAGCGTCATCAGCCAGAAAAGAGAATTTTTAGCCGACTCTATGATAACTTGTGTGAGTTTGGTTCTTTTCAAAAACCGAGAGCTAAATCTTATAATATACAGAATAGAGAAAATGATGAAATCAATACTTTAGCTTTTGTTGTCGCAAATCCCAATGTATCCAGCAGAGAAATTCAAAGAACGATAGGAATTGGTAAATTCAAAGCATTGAGAATTTAAAAAAAACACAAGTTTCGACCATATACTATAAGAAAAGTCCACCATTTGCATCCAGGAGATGAAGAGAGACGCGTCATTTTCTGCCAATGGTTTTTGCAGCAAACCCATGTAGACCCCAATTATTTTCAAAATGTTATTTGGACTGACGTGGCTTTTATAAGCAGCGAAGGTATATTCAACTGGCATAATGCGCGTTATTGGTCAGATGTGAATCCTCACCAAACTGTGGCCAGAATTCAACAAGGGCTGTTTGGTTTTCATGTATGGGTAGCTCTCTTCCACAATAGAGTGTTAGTTTACGAAATGTACGATGAAAATCTTAACGCTCAGAGATATGTGAGAATTTTACAAGAAAATATTATTGAACCGCTGGACGATATGCCACTAGCTCAACGATATCACATGTTCTTTCAGCATAATGGTGCGCCTCCACATAATTCCCACATAGTTAGAGAATTATTAAATCATAATTTCGGGGACAATTGGATCGGTACGTACGGATCAAACAGGTGTCCGCCCAAGTCACCAGACCTAACCCCTATAGACTTTTATTTTTGGGGGGATCTTAAAGACAAAATTTATAGGTATAGAGCTAATAATGTCGAGGAGCTAAGCGAACATTTTGAAAACTCTATTCAGCGGGTGTCAAATATCCACATTTACAATGCGACCCACTCCATTGCCAAACGTTGTCAGTTGGCCGACAATTCGAGCACTTGCTGTGACTTTGTTACGTCATTTTTGTTGTATTGTTGTTTCTCTCATTTTATAGTTGTTATTTTTGTTTAGTTTATGTTTAATAGTTATAAGTGTACCTATAATTAAACCTATTAAGTAAAGATAAATGGATAATCTGATTTATTTTTTCTTGTTAGGTGCTTAATATAAAAATAATAATAGAAAACGAAGAGACCAATACTAAATAAATCTCATGGGCAACTGAAAAAAATATCTATACATTTTTTACATTTTTCTTCATTTAGGCAAATAAAACGTATCTATTATTATATATGGCTAAAAAGGTAAAAAATGCTATTCAACGGGATGGCCAAATACATGACTATTTAAAAAAAACTATGTTTATGTAATATCGGAAAAACTGTGCGATCTGTAAAAAAATCTGAGTACGCCACTGGCTTCCTAATAAAAAATAGAACAAATAATGTCCACACTTTGTTCTTCTAAATTGAATGACAACGGAGATAGAGAGGTTAATGTAAATGGGCCATTTGTCAAAAAAACCCTGTATATCTAAAACTAATCAAGTTAGCCAAGATCTTTTGGGACCAGCGATGTAAACTCAAAAAAAGAGGACGGGACATCGATATCAGTTTTTTTGTATCTATCACCGTTTTGGTAGTACCCTATAAAACTATCGAAAATCAACCACTCTGTACAATTTTTTGTTTATTAATATCAATTACAAACAAACCGATATATTTATGAAAGCGGTATGCAAAATTGTTTTTCCAGCGCCTTCTATTTGATACGATTTAGAAAGCGAGCACCATAAACTAAAGTCAAAGGCTGAAAGTTTTCTTATTTTTTTCTCAAAAATTTCGTTATGCATGCAAATTTTATATAGTTGGAAAGAGAANTTTACATCTACATAAATTCAACAGCAATTTGAAAATATAATTTATACTGTTTTCGGTTGAATGTTGAAATTAAATTTTGCGTATTACATCAAGTTGGCTACAATTTTGACACTTATTTCTGGAACACACTGTTTGGCGGGTAAAAGAAATATATCATTTTTAAAAATAATGTTATCCTAAAAACCAAGATATTTGTTGTTCCTTTTTATGTGTCAAATAAATAATTAAAATTTTGGCACTTATTTCTGGAACACACTGTTTTGCTGTTCATTATTACATCTGTTGTTTAAAGCTGGAAAACAGCGGGGTATTTCTAGAATGCTTCAGATACTGGTCTGATGATAAGTTCTTGAATCTGAAAAATATTAACAGATTAATGTCACAGAACGTGTTGCACGAATATATGCAAATGTCATTTAGTGATCGATACAACAGTGTATTAAGTATTAAGGTCAGTAAGTTTTCTTTATTGGTTGAGGAGAGTTTGGAGAACTAGACGAAGTCGAGATCACCAAAATGTCCGAAACCAATAATACACTTAATGACCGCATTGTTTATGACGATTTTTGGACGCTGAAATATTGAATAAATTTAATTGAAACTAAATAACTTAATATTTTAAAAATGTATGGAACAAACAAGTCGTACATGAAAAAGTTTTCGCTTTGGTTGCTTGACATCCCCCGACTGACAAACCCCCGGGGCACCCTCCTCGATAACATAAAAAACTTAATACGTGACAGACGACGTGCGAAACGGCTTGCCACCCGCACCCGCCTCCCCCGACGCAGACATGACTTAAACGTACTTAACAGACGGGTGAAGGCGGCTCTGGATGAACTGGCCCAGGATAACTGGGCTAGGCACCTGGAGTCGCTGGATCCACAAGACAACAGCCTCTGGAAAACGCAGAGGGCCCTGCGACAGACCGCTCGCCGTAAAATTCCTCCAATCCACGGTAGTGTGGGGGTGGTTTACACGAACCAGGAAAAGGCCGAGGCTTTCGCCGATAGCCTGGAACTGCAGTGTAGACTGCCTCAGCTGCCCGACGAAGACGAGGAATTCGAGATAGTGGCTGAGCGCGCGGCCCGACGCGTCGACAGAGAGCCAGACAATGACATAATCCCCCCCGCAACACCTGACGAACTAAGACTGACAATACGCAGACTTAAAAACAGAAAAGCCCCCGGACCCGACAATATACATAACACGACACTTAAACGACTACCACACAAGGGCCTCATGGCCCTACTAAACATAACAAACGCGACACTCAGACTAAGACACTTCCCTACCCGCTGGAAAACAGCAAACATAATCCTTATCCCAAAACCCAACAAAGATCACACCATCCCATCCAACTACCGGCCCATTAGCCTGCTCCCGGCTATGAGCAAAGTGGTAGAAAAAATTATCCTAACCCGTCTAAGAACCCACTCCCAAGAACTGCAAGTCATTCCAGACGAGCAGTTCGCCTTCCGACCCAATCACTCCACTGAACTCCAAATCCTTCGCCTTACCGAGCACATCACGGCGGCCTTCAACAGGGGACAGTACACTGGTGCTGTCTTCCTGGACGTCGCAAAGGCCTTCGATACGGTTTGGCATGAAGGCCTACTGATGAAAATGCTCACCAACCAATATCCCATATCCTTTACCAAACTCATAAAATCCTACCTACACCACCGAAAATTCCGCATCCAAATCCAAGATTCCCTTTCCACCACCCGTCCCATGGAGGCCGGTGTCCCCCAGGGCACCGTCCTGTCCCNATCAATCAAAACCTGCAAAAAATGTATACAATCCCATTTAAAAAAAAATATCGATGACGTCAGCACTTTACTTTAAAATGATATTATAGTTCCCTACACCCAAAGTTAACAGTTCTTGTGTAAATTGGAAATTATTGATTTCAATTTTCAAATATCAACACACAAAAATCTACGAGTATGGTGGGTTTATTTAAAACATCGCTCTGTTAAATTTAATATACTGAATTATTATTTTTGATGAGGGTATAACGATAATAAAAATTACAGTTCATTAATCAGACATCGTATATTATTCAATTCTTTAATGCATCAAATCCACCCTAGATTGTGCTTCCATAAATGTAACAATATACAGGGTGTACCATTTGAAATATTTGAGTAAATTCAACTTCAATGTCATAGTATTGGTCACACGTTCTTAAACACTCTGTATGATTTTTTGCAAATTTGACATAAACTGACTGAATTCCATTGCTTTTAAATTATCCATGCCAAATTTCATTAATAAATAAATCAAAATGTCGGAGTTATTCTATTTTCAAAAATCACCTACATCCCTCAATTTTTTTCGAAAATTGATAATAACTTGAAAACTGTTACATTTTGGCCTTTAGTACCTTATATGAAATTAGTCTAGAATATACCGTAGAATTAAAAAATGCAAAAATATACAGGGTGTTACATTTGAAATAACAGAGCTGATGATGACTTCCGGTATATCCGGAAGTGCGAGGAAGTTGACACTATTTTCATTGAATAGATCTTTTTGATAGACCCTTCTATACAAATTTACAGATTTCAATTTTGCCTACTTTTTGAGATAATGGGCCCTCTTCGTGATACACCCTGTATATACTTTACAGGGTGTCCAAAAATGAGTATCTGAGTTATAGCGTGGGCCTTTATACTCAAACGACTGTATACGTCTGTAGGTAATACGTAATTATGAAAATTAATAGTGAGCTTAGATCTTAGTTTTTCCCTTTATTTTTTAACTAAAAGGAAAAAAAAAGTTCTAAATTTTGCTATTTGTGCAATTTTTTATTTTGTCTAAGAGGCAGAACATACTTATTGAATAAAAAAAACATGGTTTATGTTACTGATTATAATAAAAATATAATTATAATTATATAATTTTTACATCTACATAAATTCAACAGCAATTTGAAAATATAATTTATACTGTTTTCGGTTGAATGTTGAAATTAAATTTTGCGTATTACATCAAGTTGGCTACAATTTTGACACTTATTTCTGGAACACACTGTTTGGCGGGTAAAAGAAATATATCATTTTTAAAAATAATGTTATCCTAAAAACCAAGATATTTGTTGTTCCTTTTTATGTGTCAAATAAATAATTAAAATTTTGGCACTTATTTCTGGAACACACTGTTTTGCTGTTCATTATTACATCTGTTTTTTAAAGCTGGAAAACAGCGGGGTATTTCTAGAATGCTTCAGATACTGGTCTGATGATAAGTTCTTGAATCTGAAAAATATTAACAGATTAATGTCACAGAACGTGTTGCACGAATATATGCAAATGTCATTTAGTGATCGATACAACAGTGTATTAAGTATTAAGGTCAGTAAGTTTTCTTTATTGGTTGAGGAGAGTTTGGAGAACTAGACGAAGTCGAGATCACCAAAATGTCCGAAACCAATAAGACCGCACTGTTTATGACGATATTTGGACGCTGAAATATTTAATAAATTTAATTGAAACTAAACAACTAATATTTTAAAAATGCATAGAACAAACAAGTCGTACATGAAAAATGTTTTCGCTTTGGTTGCTTGACACCCATTATTTATTGGCAAGTGATATCTGCTATGATTAGAAATTTCTCCAATGTAATATTCTTGTCACAGCTTAAGCTTCTTGTAAGTTATGATTCAAGTAAGTGACGATTCAGACTTAAAAATGCTTGGCAAGTAGGATGTTCAGCCATGATTCCCGAGAAGTCCAAAGAGAGATATGAGAAAATTTTCAAGCTATTTGCAACTTGGTTTAACGAGAAAAATTTTGTATCACAGAAAAGCTAATGCTAGCCTGTTTTCTTTCAAGAAATGAATTCTCTATGTTCAAAGATGTATAAATATAAATGGATAATGTTGATAATCCAGGCATATAGAATATCAGTTTAAACTTGGAAATGGATATTACCATGAGTTACTTTAATTGCCCAAATGTCATTGTTACCATGGTAACGAGTTATAATTGGAATTTTAAACTTCTTTCTTTGAAGGCGAATAACTCCACAATGAAGCCCCATAGGAAAAAAATATGAAGTACTACAACTATTTTGTGCTCCCCTGTACACTCCTTCATTTTTGACATGACCTTTCCGGACACCCTGTATATCACAAACGTTTACATATCAAGGAAACGAGAAAGTAAATTATTTGAAATTTTATAAAAAAATATCTAGCACTACGACCAAAACGGGCAAAGTCAGCTTGCGTATTCTTGGTAATGCCAGACGGGAAGGTCACGAACCAGGTGGTGGGTAGAAATATCTTAGGAAATTGGCCCACTAAAATTGCACAGTGCTTAATATTGCCGGATCTCTTAACTTAAACCGAACATGCATTCCGAAGGAGTTCTGTCACTATTCTGGCAAACCAAGGAATAGATATTTTAGGCCTTAAAAGGCACGGTGGGTGGCGTTCGTCCTCTGTAACTGNCATACCACACATAAACATGACACTACCCCCGGGGTTTACACAGACGAGCCGGCGAAGCAAGAAGAGCGCCAGAAGAAAGGGCCCTAGCCGGCGGGGCCCAGCCAGGACAAAAGGAGGTCCCACAAAGCGCCTACACCGGCCGCATTTGCGGTCGGGGTAGACGACGGATGGGGCCCACCTACGAAGGCTGTCCAGGCCTACACGAGATGAGGCAGGATAAAGAGGGATAATCCCCCTCGATCCCAAATCATTGAGGCCAATTTCTAGCCATAGAATAATAGCGCGGTTGCTTGACACCCAATATTTATTGGCTAGTGATATCTGCTATGAATAGAAATTTCTCCAATGTAATATTTTTGTTACAGCTTAAACTTCTTGTAAGTTATGATTCATGAAAGTGACGATTCAGACTTAAAAATGCTTGGCAAGTAGGCTGTTCATCCATGATTCCCGAGAAGTCCAAATAGAGATATGAGAAAATTTTCAAGCTATTGGCAACTTGGTATAACGAGAAAAATTTTGTATCACAGAAAAGGTAATGCTAGCCTGTTTTCTTTCAAGAAATGAATTCTCTATGTTCAAAGATGTATAAATATAAATGGATAATGTTGATAATCCAGGCATATAGAATNATGAGAAAATTTTCAAGCTATTGGCAACTTGGTATAACGAGAAAAATTTTGTATCACAGAAAAGGTAATGCTAGCCTGTTTTCTTTCAAGAAATGAATTCTCTATGTTCAAAGATGTATAAATATAAATGGATAATGTTGATAATCCAGGCATATAGAATATTGGTTTAAACTTGGAAAAGGACATTACCATGAGTTACTTTAATTGCCCAAATATCATTGTTACCATGGTAACGAGTTATAATTGGAATTTTTAAACTTCTTTCTTTGAAGGCGAATAACTCCACAATGAAGCCCCATAGGAAAAAAAATATGAAGTACTACAACTATTTTGAGCTCCCCTGTACACTCCTTCATTTTTGACATGACCTTTCCGGACACCCTGTATATCACAAACGTTTACAATAACATATCAAGGAAACGAGAAAGTAAATTATTTGAAATTTTATAAAAAAATATCTAGCACTACGACCAAAACGGGCAAAGTCAGCTTGCGTATTCTTGGTAATGCCAGACGGGAAGGTCACGAACCAGGTGGTGGGTAGAAATATCTTAGGAAATTGGCCCACTAAAATTGCACAGTGCTTAATATTGCCGGATCTCTTAACTTAAACCGAACATGCATTCCGAAGGAGTTCTGTCACTATTCTGGCAAACCAAGGAATAGATATTTTAGGCCTTAAAAGGCACGGTGGGTGGCGTTCGTCCTCTGTAACTGAAGGATATATCGAAGACTCTGGGGAAAATAAAAATCGATTTTCAAACAAGATTTTACAAATTTTTGAATTCAATACATTCCTCAACAAAACATTCGTCCAAATCGATTAAATATTCAGCTTGCAAATTATTTGAATCGCTTCGTATGTCGTTGTCATTCATAATCTTAAGTTTACGTACGTATTTAAAAACTCGAACTTTTTTTTTAATTCTACGTAAGCCATCAATCGTTTCTTTAATTCCCTATCAATAAATAGCAAGGAAAACATTGATTTTCATATCACTTTTGCTGTCGAAGTTGTTTTGGTTCCGTCAAATTGAAGCTTTCTCTTCTGTATCCTTTTTCATCTTTATTATATTCCATAATTTTGGATAGCTGTTTGCCCCTTTCTTCTTATTTATCAAACTGGTCTCTCTTAAAGTAGTCAATCAGTGATTCAAAAATTGCAATCGTTGATAAATCAATATTAACGGTTTGTAAAGTCTTACTGGCTTTAACATATTTTTCTAAAACATCTGACCGAAACAATTTTCAAATTAAGCATAACTTACAGAATGAAACGGTAGTCTTTTATCTTTAGAATGGTATCTTTTCTCTGTCTCCAATTCTAACAGAAATATTCTTAACTTACGAAAACTTATGAATTTTATGTAGGTAAATCTTTATAATTAATTCGTTACATTATAACAAATTCACTTTTTAGTGTTTTCTAAAACTTGTCTCGTGGGTAGGCTATATCTTCTCATAAAATATTTTAAATATACCAACTTTAGACAAATCTGATATCTAAGTTCAAAGTAATAAATTTTAAATAAGTTGCATTACAAATAACAGTTTGTTCCGCAAAAATCTAGCATAGATTTCTATTAATTAACGTTTATTAGTTATTTGGAGGTTAATCACAGGCGTAGAAAAACTGACACCTAAAAAAAATTACCTGCACATGGGGAGGTGTAGAAAGAACATAGACAACGCTCTCGGCTATGTCTTCGGCATCCAGTATTCGTTTTTCCTCTTTTATTATTTTGTACACTGGATTTTCTGTAAATTTGGAAACTTCTAGTATTTCAGTGTCGACTAGTCCAGGGCTAAGACTCTAAAAAATAACAAATTTTTGAGATAATGGTAATAAGATTCATTTTTTAATTTGTGCATTTGGAACGAATTATAGGCATTTTTTAAAACTAAGGGAAATATGGCCAATAAAATATGCCATGATAAAAATGTGTACATAGTGACTAAGACTAAGTAAAATAATTTATTTCTGAAACCTCCTATTGGCCAAGAAAATGCTGGTTGGTATATTTCTAGGAACTATACAGGGTGTCTCACCGGGAACTGCGTCGATCGATATCTAGGAAAGTACTGTTTCGAAAAATTTGAAAATTTGGCAACATGGCAATGTCCCTGGGGCGAACACAACTAAAATATCTAGAACTCTCCAGCACTTCCGGTTATACCGGAAGTCGACACCAACTTCGTTATTTTAAATGGGACACCCTATATATTATTGCATTTTCGGATTCTACGTGTAATTTGGGGGTCACTCTTTTAAATATTCCCTATACCTAGGAGTTATAGAATTTGATATATTAATATTTGAAGAAAAAAATTGACAGATGCAAGGGTCCGCGGAGATGTTAGTAACTCTTTTCAGGAGCGTGATATCAAGTGGATTTTTGGTACCTGCAAAGGGCATAAGTAACGCTAAATTATGGCATACCAACAAATTAAAACATTAAATACTAGGTGTTTCATTTTTGCTGTTATATTTTGATAACTTCAAACAGCTATAACTTTGTTAACTTAGTTAGGGTTGCCGTTACTACTTTTAGAGACATTTGCAATTTTCTATTTTTTGGACAGTTTTTCTCGTATCAGACTTGTTGTTAAATTGGCCATGACCAGAAATACTCCAAAAACGATTGAAATAAAATATAATAACTCTGCTACATTTTTCCATAAATTTTTATTACCTGAGAAGTCGGCATGTAGAAATTTCAAAGAATGGTGCCAGAACAAAAATACTGGTGTTTCTGAAATGTCACTGCTAGCATATTTCATGGAGGAGTCAAGAACTTTAAAGTCATGGGCCAATTTGTGGAGTGAATACTCAATGATTAAGTCAACTATTTTCATAGAGGAGAACGTGGATATATCAAAATCCTCCAAGCTGAGGGCATTTTTGAAACGTAAGAATGACGGCTATACACCTAAAAAGTCAATGTTTTTACAGAAAACAAGTCAACGATTTTCTCGTTCAGGCACCCTATAACACATATTTGCTAAGGAAGGCAGTGACGGTCTTAGGAATTGCAGGAGCATGCCGTTCTAATGAGTTATGCAAACTTACTTTGGACGTCAGTTTCAAAATTTTCGATAAAATTATTGTAGTTACAATACCAAATCCTAAAAATGGTATGTCACGTACGTTTACAATTACTTCTCGTCTGGGTTCTGTTTCTCACCCAGAAATTATCAAGAAATATATCAATATATCATTGGAAATTAAAACTGAAATTTCACTCTTTTCATTCTATGATTCATTATAAGATTGCATAGATTTTGAAACTAGAACATCCTGAAACATATACAGGCCATTCATTCCGAAGAACATCGGCAACGATACTGGCAAATAACAGGAGTTGATGTATTAAGGATCAAGAAACATATGGTGGGTGGAAATCAGTCACAATTGCAGAAAGTTATGTTGCTGACAGTTTATGTAACAAAAATTAAATAGCCAACAGGATTCTTTACAATTACACTTCAACTCCAGGTTCTAGTTGTACGTCGCATCATGCTGTTTTAATGGATCAGTCAGATAATATTGAGCCTCCTGTGACTGAAATGGAGCGGTCAAATCATTTTGAGAAAAATGTGACAATTAGTAAACGCGAGGGGAATAATTATCCAGATTTTATAAATGTTACTAAATGTAATGGCTATACTATTACTATAAATATTCATTCTTAATAATTAATAAAATGTAATGTTCATCAAATATTTCTATTTATTTGTTCATAAAATATGCTCGAAATCGCTTTTTTCCCTAGGGAGGCAAGTTACCTCACTTACCTCCCGTTGTCCAAAACAACTTCCACATCTACGGTAAAATTGACTTACCTCCTTATAAAAAATGTATTAATAGTCAATTTACTATAGTGGGAGCCGGTAAAAAAATTTTTACAATCACATTTAAAAAAATATGTCGATGATGTCATCACTCATGTACAGTCGGCGCCACCCAAATGTGAACGGCAATATTGTATCGTGTAATTTAAACTTTAAATCATAGTCGTCGTAAAATTCAATGATTGTCAAATATAAATGTCAGAGCAAACGTAGTGAACCTAAACAAGTAACGTGAAATATACCGGGGCATTTAACTAAGGCGCAAAGAGCAAGGGCTATAGCTAAATTAGAAGAAAATTGGTCTTTGAGTAAAGTGGCTGCTGACTTAAATGTCAGTAAGAGCTGTATATTTTATATTAAAAAACCCTGTCAAGAAGAACAAAGAATACAAAGACCTATCAGGCAAGGTGTCGGGAAGGTTTCCAATGACGCGGAAGATAACGCTTTAGTCGAATTTATCCATCAGAATCCTTTCGAAACCGCTGTGAAAGCGCGAGAAGAAACATTATTTCCAGGATCTCTCAGAACAGCACAAAGACGTCTAAAACTATCTGGTCTAAAAAATTGCGCTGATGCTCACAAAGTATTAATAACCGCTGAGCATAAACAAAGAAGAGTCCAGTTTTCAAATGAACTGCTACATCAAGGAAATGAATTCTGGAACAACGTAGTGTTCTCCGATGAAAAGACATTCCAATCTTCTAATAGTGGAAGAATACGTGTTTATCGGCCTAGGAATTCAAGATTCGAGGAGAATTATACACTGCATACTACCAATAGTGGACGCTTTTCTGTTAATGTTTTGGCGTGGATAAGCGTTCATGGTCCTGGAGTGTGCTGGCAAATTGATGGGAGATTAACAGTCAAGAATTACATAAATATTTTAGAGAATGTGATGTTACCATCAGTGACACAACTTTTTCCTGATAATTTTGTATTTCAACATGTAAGAAATGATACAAATATTAAAATAATTACTTCTTCATTACAGGATAATTCTCCAATTCACACAGCGCGAGTAGTAAGGGAGTGGACGAATTCAACAACATCAATACTTTGCCTTGGCCAGCAAAAAGTCCGGACTTAAACCCTATTGAGACTGTGTGGGGCTTCTTAGTTAGGAAAATATATCAAAGAGACTTTAGGCCGGCAAACCGCAATCAACTCTGGCAAGCTATTCAAGATGCTTGGGAAGAGCTCATTCATTCATATGATGTGAGAGCGTTGATTTTGTCTATGCCTACAAGATTGCAAAGTGTTGTGGCAATGAATGGCTCTGCAATAAAATAATATTTAATTCTAATGCCAATTTTGCAACAGCAGTTTTTGCGAGAGTTAAACGTTTCTCTGTTGATCTGCAGTCGTCACTTTGCTCAAATTTTCTTCTATAGCCATAGATTTGTTGTTAATTTTGAAATAAGGTTTTTTACTTTTTATTTACTGTTTTTTTTTAATAATTGTTATGCTTTAAAATATATCTACTAATAGTAATAGTAAGTTGAAAAACTTAATTTGTGTTGTCTTATTTCACTAACGTCAATCCAAAATTGATAAAATTATTATTAACTTTCTTCCACTAATATGTAAGTAAGTAAGATTTATTTCGTTAATCTCCTTTATATTATATGTGTTGTCTTTTTAATTATTAAGTACTATAAGAGTCACTGAAAATATAATTCTATCAATACCCTCTCTGTGTTACGCCAGTAAAAAAGTCTGATCTACTACGATAAAATCCAGATTAAATTTCCATAACAACCAAAATCCGTTCACATTTGGATGGCGCCAATTGTACAGCGTGACGAAAAAAAAAATTGTGTGTCAGTATAAAGAAAATAACTTCCCATTAAAAAAAAATATATTTTACAGGGTGTTCAAAAATGGGTAACCCAGTTATCGTTCGGGGCCTTTATAATCAAATGGACGAGCTTCTATGTTCACACACTGAAAGAAAACCTGAAATATCAGACAAGCACCCACACACACACACACACACTAAAATCTCTTAGTGTTCTTATTCTTACCGTGATTTTTATTTTCAACTTTTCGCGGCCCAGCTCCATTCTAAGTATTTCGGCCAAAGCAGTCACTGCGTACTTCGTCGAAGGGTATATGCCCGCTCCTGGAAAATTCAAGACCTGATGGCCCAGGATGCTGTTGACGTGTATTATGTGACCGTCCACGCCGTTGGCTTTCATGTCCCTGATGGCTTCCTTTGTAGCAATGCAGAGTCCGAAAACATTTACACCGAAAACTTTTTTCCATAATTCGGTATCCCCGTCTATAGCATTGGTGTTTGGAAGGCCGACACCGGCGTTGTTGATGAGAATATGGATGGGTCCCAGGTTTTCTTTTATCCATTTAAAGGCCTTTAGGATCTCCTCCTCGTTGGAGACGTCGGTCTTGATGGGGGAGAGTTTGCCTTTTTCGCCGGACAGTTTTTTGGCCAGCTCAGCTAGTCGGTCTTCTCTCCTGGCGAGAGCTGCAACCTGGTATGAAAACTAACATCAGAAAAGAGTAGGGAGATAACGCAGTAAACACAGATATGTGTTATAGTTAGCAATTCGCGTCACGTTAGAAAACCGTTCTTCTGTGGTTAAAAAAAATAACAGTCTAAAAATAGTTATTTGTTTAACTAGTCAGCAAAGTATAGTTCTTCCGATCTCAATTTAAGAACCAAGAGGGATGTCTTTTGTACAAATTGATAAGCAGTAAATCTACTTTACTACCACGTCAAACACTTTGTTTGTGGTTGCTATGACGCGAGCGTTATTAAGTACTTAGGTAAATAATAATCGCCATATTGTTACTGCGTATTTAAATTAATAAAAATAACTATTTATCATTTGAGATGGAAGAATTCACATTAACTCCACCTGAAATTATTGGATCAGCAAAGCAAATAGAGTGTAATTTATTACCAGAAAAATCGAAGAAGATATACATCGTGTCCACCTAGTGCGCGTAAGTCCAATATAACTTAATTTTTTTTTCTACACAGTTTCCCGAGCTTCACAAAATGGAAATATATTTGCGTATACAGGGTGTTCAGTTTTTCCTGGGCAGGTACCAACTTAATTTTTTTAAATGGAAACCTATATTTTTTATGGCATTATCGAATTCTACGTGAAAAATTAACGGAAATTTGTGTTATGATCCCTATTAAAATATTGATAGTTTTCGAGATAATCGATTTTTCATTTTTTTTCTTATGTTTCGTCACTTCTAATAGTTGACATAATCATGATTGTATAACAGCTAGAAATTATTTTTTTTCAGGAACTGTAGAGTGAAGATGGCTCTTTCAAAAAACGTATCAAAAGTTGACCTGCGGTATACAAGGGACAAAAAAATTCGTGTCAAACCTGATAATTTAAAATTTGAAAAATCTCGACTTTTTCAAATAGAACACCCTGTATTTTATGATTTCATTAGATGCATTTCTGTAGACCCTACAATTTTTTAATAGCTTTCCCTATACCTAAGTTGCGTAGTTTTTGCAAAAACCCATTTTTATGTAAAATACCGGATTTGCGCCCGTTCCTTTGTCGGGAAAAATATTGTAAGGGTATTATTTTTTCTTTTTTTTTGCCTTAGTGTAGGTAAATTAAAAAAGTATGAGCGCGGATTTATTTTTTAACAAATTTATTTTTGACTATAATTTTGAATGCTGACAGTGCGAAGATAAATACACGCATCATCATAAAACACTTTTGAGGGTTCTTAACCAGTACTAATAAAAATTTAAAGAAATAAGAAACAACAATTTAACCTTTGACAAACACAAGTGACGTAACAATTGATATTTCCTAAATTATAATCGTCCTTTTTCGAAAAAACATTTGCTCATTTTAAATACAATTGTTGCTTTCTGTACTATATCTAGAAATGCGTAGATAAGATAGAAAAATACCATCTTACCTGAAGACCCTCTTTCACCAATCTTTCAGCGATAGCAGCCCCTATGCCGGAGCTAGCTCCGGTGACTACGGCTACTTTGCCGACCCATCGTTCCATAGATAGCACCATAATGTCGCGTTATGCTATGAAGGTAGGAGAAAGAACACTAACAAGCAAATGAATTCACATGTCGCTTACGTTTTGATATCTTTAAAGTTAGACACTGAGATAACGTAAAATTTGAAGCAATAAAGATTAATTTCTAGGTAAGACAAATAAAACGATACAATTAAACTGTTAACATTGGCTGCTTGATAAATTTTTATGGAGTACCTAAATTGTTTACAAGTANAGCAAGCACACACACACACACACACACACTAAAATCTCTTAGTGTTCTTATTCTTACCGTGATTTTTATTTTCAACTTTTCGCGGCCCAGCTCCATTCTAAGTATTTCGGCCAAAGCAGTCACTGCGTACTTCGTCGAAGGGTATATGCCCGCTCCTGGAAAATTCAAGACCTGATGGCCCAGGATGCTGTTGACGTGTATTATGTGACCGTCCACGCCGTTGGCTTTCATGTCCCTGATGGCTTCCTTTGTAGCAATGCAGAGTCCGAAAACATTTACACCGAAAACTTTTTTCCATAATTCGGTATCCCCGTCTATAGCATTGGTGTTTGGAAGGCCGACACCGGCGTTGTTGATGAGAATATGGATGGGTCCCAGGTTTTCTTTTATCCATTTAAAGGCCTTTAGGATCTCCTCCTCGTTGGAGACGTCGGTCTTGATGGGGGAGAGTTTGCCTTTTTCGCCGGACAGTTTTTTGGCCAGCTCAGCTAGTCGGTCTTCTCTCCTGGCGAGAGCTGCAACCTGGTATGAAAACTAACATCAGAAAAGAGTAGGGAGATAACGCAGTAAACACAGATATGTGTTATAGTTAGCAATTCGCGTCACGTTAGAAAACCGTTCTTCTGTGGTTAAAAAAAATAACAGTCTAAAAATAGTTATTTGTTTAACTAGTCAGCAAAGTATAGTTCTTCCGATCTCAATTTAAGAACCAAGAGGGATGTCTTTTGTACAAATTGATAAGCAGTAAATCTACTTTACTACCACGTCAAACACTTTGTTTGTGGTTGCTATGACGCGAGCGTTATTAAGTACTTAGGTAAATAATAATCGCCATATTGTTACTGCGTATTTAAATTAATAAAAATAACTATTTATCATTTGAGATGGAAGAATTCACATTAACTCCACCTGAAATTATTGGATCAGCAAAGCAAATAGAGTGTAATTTATTACCAGAAAAATCGAAGAAGATATACATCGTGTCCACCTAGTGCGCGTAAGTCCAATATAACTTAATTTTTTTTTCTACACAGTTTCCCGAGCTTCACAAAATGGAAATATATTTGCGTATACAGGGTGTTCAGTTTTTCCTGGGCAGGTACCAACTTAATTTTTTTTAAATGGAAACCTATATTTTTTATGGCATTATCGAATTCTACGTGAAAAATTAACGGAAATTTGTGTTATGATCCCTATTAAAATATTGATAGTTTTCGAGATAATCGACTTTTCATTTTTTTTCTTATGTTTCGTCACTTCTAATAGTTGACATAATCATGATTGTATAACAGCTAGAAATTATTTTTTTTCAGGAACTGTAGAGTGAAGATGGCTCTTTCAAAAAACGTATCAAAAGTTGACCTGCGGTATACAAGGGACAAAAAAATTCGTGTCAAACCTGATAATTTAAAATTTGAAAAATCTCGACTTTTTCAAATAGAACACCTTGTGTTTTATGATTTCATAGATGCATTTCTGCAGACCCTACAATTTTTTAATAGCTTTCCCTATACCTAAGTTGCGTAGTTATTGCAAAAACCCATTTTTATGTAAAATACCGGATTTGCGCCCGTTCCTTTGTCGGGAAAAATATTGTAAGGGTATTTATTTTTATTAAATTTATTAGTTGTCTAGCTACACTATTTAAAATAAAAATTAATAACTGAAAAATTTAGATATTTGAGTTTAATAAATAAGTCTTTATGGAAAGTTACCATTTATTTGTAAATAAAATCAAAAAACCATAAAATTGCTACAAGTGATTTTTGCTAGCAGCACGTATTTACAAAGCGAATAATCCAAATTTACAAAGATTCCCGCTGTTTTGAAAATGAGAAGGAAAGGTTTGATTGAACAGCAAATGCGAATTATAAGNCATATATTGTTGTTAACTATCAAAGCCTGTAAAATTTCATAAAAATATTCAGAGCGGTTTCCGCAATATTTATAAATTTGCATTTTTTTATTAAAACTTTAACACCCTGCAGATCGGAAACTATGCGCTTTCGGAATATGGTATATTCAGGAAATATATCACACGCCACTTGTACTATAACCTCCTGTAGGCAATGCATCGATTTACCAAACACCCTGTATATACATATATCATTTATTTTCGTGTAAAGTATCCAATTTGAAATGGTCAAAAATTACAAATAGTTGTCAATTTCATTGTTATGCAAACCTGCCTCTTTGAGATGGGTCTGACTTCAAACAACGAGTCAAGTTTCACAATATTTTATTCCACATCTTCGTATATTTAGTCTTACATTCAAAACGTCTGGTAGATATTCCTTTATTTAGATAAAATTAAAAAAATTTAAAGTTTGGTAAAGTATATAAATAACACACTCTGAAAATATTTTACAATAAAACAACGTCAATTTTATTAATAGCAGTTATTTAATGGTGCAAAAAATACATTTTTTACAATTCATTCAACACAAGTAGGTTTTGCTTCCTGCTCCTGGAAACCTTGAGTCAGGTTCTCCTCAACCCATTTTAGTGTCAAATCCAAAGACCTACACTCCCATGGATTGTCAGCCAAACCCACCTTCCTCAAATTCGGGAGCTCGGACAAGAAACTTGTTGGCAAAGACGTCAGCTCGTTGTAATTTAGGTAAAGTTCCCACAAGGCTGTCAATCCGTCGCCTGAGAGAATATTTTTGTCCAATTTTTTAATTTTATTGTTGCTCAAATTCAGTATCTTCAAATTTGGCAAATTGAACGTTCCCGGTTCGATATGAGTGATCTGGTTGGAGCTCACGACCAACTTAGTAAGGTCTGTTAGTCCCTCAAACGTAGAACGGCGCAGCGATGCCAGGTTATTGTTGTGGAGGTGCAAGATTTGCAATTTGGGGATGCCCTGGAATATTTTTCTCGCATCGAAGCTGGTCAGGGCGTTGTTTTCAAGCTTCAGAGTGTACAAATTAGGAATGCCCGCTAAAGCACCGTCTTCTATAGACGATATCTTATTGTAGAACAAATCCAGCTGCATCACGTCTACATCGTTAAACACACCTCTCCTAATTTTCTTCAAATTAGTGTTCGCTATACGTAAAAGACTCATTTTAGAGTTCTTGAAGGCGCCAGGTTTGATGTCGGTTATTTGGTCGCCTTGTAATACCAGCGACATTAATTCCAAATCGCTGAAAGTGCCGGGATTTATTACAGGAACCGCGATATCTTTTAGAATTAACACGTTCACTCCTGCTAAGCCCTTAAACGAGTCGGGTTCCATTGAACCTATAGTACTTTCTATTTCCAATGTTATCACGTTCGATTTGGCAGAAATCTTTTTCAAATGTTGAAGGCTGTCGGTACGGATAGTTACAGACAACTGCTCCTCTTCCGGTAAGCTACTCAAATCGAAACTTGAGCACACGTAATGGTTGCCCCAATCATTCAAACATGTCTCCGCCTTCTCCGCACACTCGCAAGCACTTGCTATTAAAAGAAAAGCGATTAAACTTGTTACCAAAGCCATGATTATTATGACAACTGATCTGATTTTGGTTTGGTTGATCCTGATATATATATACATGGCAATCTGTGACGTCAATAGATATTCTCAATATCAATAAAATTGCAAATATGACAAGTACCTACTCTTGAACCTAACAGGAAACGAATAAGTGTACCCAGTGACGTAGGTGGAGCTATCAGAATGATTTGACGATAATTTGGAATAATTTCAACTTATATGTACATAAAGGCAATAAATAATATTTAAAAAATTGATTCGATTACATTTTTATTTAGCATGTTTCATTGGATATCTTACGTTAGGATTTGATTCATAGAATCGACAAACTCGGAGAAGATTTTTTAAGAGTAAGTAACGTTTTCCTCGGGAATCATCTCCGGGATACATACAGGGTGTCCGGTAAGTACCTCCTAATCTCTCGGGAATGTATAGGGGAGGTCAAAATAAAACTAGTCGTTTCCTATAATTTTTTTTCCTAATGTGCACCATAACGGAGTTATGGGGGGTCAAAGGGGTACCTAGAAATTAACGTTTAGGGTTATAACTGTGAAACCACCCTGTATATTTTAATAAAATTTAATAAATTTAGCATCAAATCTACGATTTGATGCTAAAATAAACTTTTTGCTATTATCAGGTGTCCAGAAACGGACTGGCCCTATCACAATTTTTCTCAAAATTTTGACAGAAGTAATTTTATCAAACTGAAAATATTATTATTAGATACTCTGAAGGTTTTTCTTTAAAAATGGTACTCTTTATTTATTTCGAAAAAATGAACGGTTTGCGAGATAAATCGGTTTTGAAAAAAATTGGTAACAAATACAACAATTAAAATTTATTTTTTTTACATATTATTTCATGCATTTAATTTCTTTAACTTTATCAAGTCCAGAAATCTTTGAACGGGTTGGCTATACTTTATGAGCAAGTAGTGACCAATTAAAAATAACATTTGAAAAATAACTTACTTACAAGACATGCAACAAAGAACATTCAACAATGAACAAAGGTACCTAAATGTTACTTCGGTAGATGTTCAAAATGAGCACCCCGTACTTCAATGCACTTTCTAATCCTACGAATGTTTTCCCGGTGCACTTGAAATAATATTCCGTGATTATTGCGGAGATGGTCACAGTTCTGTGTTA
>NW_019416468.1:22700-30369 GCF_000390285.2 Anoplophora glabripennis | reverse complement strand
CGTGAAATTAACAATACCCCGAGCATCTTAGAAAATGTCTTTAATTCTTTGAGGAACAGGTGTGAAAAGTGCTTGGAACAAGGAGGGGGACACTTTCAGCAGCTGCTTTAATTTATTGTTATAACAAGGAGGGGGACACTTTCCGCAGCTCCTTTAATTGTTTGTTATTGTTATCACGATTATTCTTTAAAATAAAGTTATATAGTCATTAACGTTATTGAAACTGACAGCTGCTATACAGCTCGTTGAGAAATGAGGTTAAGTTGGTCGCTATAAGCTACTCCCTACGTCCAATGTGTAAGAGCCAACTTCGACCACGTTTTTATTTGAACGCTCGTTATTATTACTATTACTACATTATTTAGTAGCACTTATACAAATGTATACGTAATAGTTATTTACACCAGAAAGAAGGTATTATTTACCAGTCGAGGACGATTTTGCGCCCGAGCGAAGCGAGTCCGAGACTGCTAATTATACTTAACTTCTGCGTGGTGTATAACAATTTATATGTTCCAACAGTTCTTTATAATAAAGATTAGGTTTTATTTTTTGACATTTCATAATCAATTGATTTTGACATCATTCGAAATCCTGCAATGTCGCCTTGGTTCTTTGGATTTTGTCGTTTCTAAGGTGTTTATAAATAAAGCTACATAAAAGTTGCAATTTTGCTGGTTTTGAATTATTATTTCTAAATTAAATTTCTAAATGAAATAGAAAGTGCAGCGCAGCAAATGCTGCCTGCGAATTTTTATTGCCCGAGAAGTCGAAAGTGCGCTACGTACAAGCTTATAGAAATTTCAGTGAATTGTGCCAGAACAAAAATACTGGTGTTTCTGAAATAGCATATTTCATGGAGAAGTCAAGAACTTTAAAGTCACCGGCGAGTTTTTGGAGACAATAGTCAATGATTAAATCAACTATTTTGATAGAGAAGAACGTAGTTGTAGCAAAATACCCCAAGCTGAGAGCATTTTTGAAAGGTAAGAATGACGGCTGTAGTACACCTAAAAAGTTAAATGTTTGTACAAGAGAACTAGTCAATGATTTTCTCGTTCAGGCACCCGATAACACATATTTGGTAGGTAATTAAGGTAGTGACGGTCTTAGACATTGCAGAAGCATACCGTTCTGATGAGTTATGCAAACTTACTTTGGACAACTACAATTTCAAACATTTCGATGACATTATTGTAGTTACAATTCCAGATTCTAAAAATGGTAAGTCACGTACTTTTACAATTACTTCTCGTCTGAATTCTGTTTCTCACCTAGAAATTCTCAAGAAATATATCAAGATTAGATTGGAAATTAAAACCGAAATTTCACACTTTTTTATGCGCTATCAAGCAGGTAGATGTTACAACCAACCACTCGGCAAGAATATCCTTTCTATGATTCCTAATAAGATTGCAAAGTTTTTGAAACTAGAACATCCGGAAACATATACAGGCCATTCATTCCGAAGAACATCAGCAACGTCACTAGCTAATACAGGAGTTGATATATTAGTAATCAAGAGACACGGTGCGGGTTGAAATCAGCAACAATTGGGGAAAGTTATGTTGCTGACAGTTTAAGTAACAAAAATGAAATAGCTAACAGGATTCTTTACAATGTCACTTCAACTCCAGTAGTACGTCGCATCATACTGTTTAAATGGATCAGTCAGATAATATTGAGCCTTCGATGACTGAAACGGAGCGGTCAAACCATTTTGAGAAAAATGTGACATTTATAACTCGAAATCGCTTTTTTTCCTAGGGAGGTAGTTACCTCACTTACCTCCCGTTGTCCATAGCAACTTCCACTTCTACGGTAAAATCCATTTACCTCCTTAAAAACAATGTATTAATAGTCTATTTACTATAGTGGGAGCAGATAAAAGTATATTACGTTTAGGGAATAAATTCTTATTGTATTTAGATACTTAGATAGGCACTAAACGGTGTTTTTCCCAGTGCTCTAAATATCCAATTTTTAGATGCTTGACATAATTATAGGAGAATATAACATCTACGAAAAAATTTCCATCCCATAAATATTAAGATCGATATTTCTGGCCAACTATAGCATGACATTTTCCAGTATTTTCTCCCAAGGCAATAAAAATTAAGTATATTGATATACTTGTTCTATAAATGTTACTTTTTCCAAATAATGAAGGCAATAATCTACGTTTTGTATATACTTTTCACTTTAGAGATCAAATACTCTTAATAATATTGTGTCGTCCACTCGCCCACATGTAAGACACTATTTGAATCCTCGTTGCCCACATTTAACAATAATTCCGCCAGTGGTCGATAAAAGTCCCGGAGGATTCGAGCACAAAGTTGCAGTCGCATTTGAGTTCCAGGCGATACGGCTCCGGAATCAGAGCGATTCCGGGGACAGCTTTCTGCTCTTTCGAGCCGTACTGAATTTCTATCGATTAGCTTTTTTCAACTTTTGACCAGGGGTGAATAAAATAAAGCGCTTTTTAAAAATGTTAGGTTTATAGTGCCATAAGCGATTTTCTGTACATTCAACAGGCGTATAAAGCTGGGGAAACGTATTATTTTGAATGTATCGTCGGTTGTTTTATACCCTGAAAAAAACTTATGTAACTGTGTGAAGAGATACTGCTTCTAACTTGCTTAGATTTTCTAAAATGCTGAACATAAAATTGCGCATAAAAACGATCCTCTTAATAGTAAGGAATGCAGTTATCTTCGTTACAATTGAATACAATTAATAATTGATACATATCTATGTCGGCGATACATGACATTTCCTGTATAGATATAATCTTATCTAATATCTATTTAAAGAATTACACTGTAAGTTGATCTAGCCACAATAAAATGTTGGTAATGTGGAACTTGGAAGAGATTTTTCCACCATTATCAAGACAACTGCAATAAAACGGTACTTTTTAACATTAAAATTTATGCACCTAAGTCAAAAAGTTGTATTGCTTTTATCGAATTTAATAATTTGGCTTCGCTTCATCAATCAATATCTTCGGTTTAGTGCCACTTTTTACATGATATATTATTTTACGAGTGCTGTTTTACTTCAAGGACGTTGCAGTAGCTTGTAATCGTTCTTATTTTCACTGGACTGGACGTTATAGTGAAGCTTAAATTTCTACGGGTACACGGTATTCAGTGTCATCGATAGTTTCGATATCATTCACAGCGATACGAATGATCTCTTACTCGTTTCCATAATAAGACAGACTTTTTAGCAAGTACGCAGATCAGTGAGGAGAACGTACAGGGATATGGAGAAGCTTTTGAGGCTCTCTAGAAACTGTATGTTACCTTCGTTGTTGGTTGCCTTCTCGCTCGGTATCATCTGATATAAGTGAAAATAAGCTATAAGAGTATATAGGGTGTTAATAAACTTATGTCAAATATTTTTGCCACATGTCCATTATGTCAAAATTAAGTAAATACACGGATTTGTGTTGAGTAAAATGTAATCTGAATTACCTCAACATTTAGACCAGGCAATAAAGAACGATTTACCCCAAAATATCTAGATTTTCACGGCCCGGTTCGATTTTAATGCGGTTTTTTGCATTTTGTTCAGAAAGACCGTCAGAAAAAAGTCCCGCCTTTTTGATTATCCGGAAGTGGCGGAAATGCATCGCGGGTGCATAAAGTGCATCTAGAAGTGCATCGCATCCGAGAAACTTTGCACGAAATACCGCAAAAATTTGTACTCGGGGGTTTTGGGGGGCGCAGAATTCGAATATGCATATATCCAGTCCACCCGACCCCCCCCGGGGGGCGACTTCCGACCGCCTGGGGGGTGCGGGGGGCTCGTGGATTGCAAGGTTCTCATGAACTGGTAACATAGAATAATGAGTATTTTGGGGATAGAAAATTATAACGTGTGATGTTAGTGATATATT
This sequence comes from Anoplophora glabripennis, assembly GCF_000390285.2. Classification (NCBI taxonomy): domain Eukaryota; kingdom Metazoa; phylum Arthropoda; class Insecta; order Coleoptera; family Cerambycidae; genus Anoplophora; species Anoplophora glabripennis. Next base: position 26,462 of record NW_019416468.1, on the reverse strand, counting down.
AGGACAATCAGGCTCCGGGGGAAACGTGAGAAGAGCACGAAATTCAATAATATTCTGAGATGCTGTTTTTCGAAATTCCCGCTGTATACACTCTCGAATCTCAGGTATATCGAATTAGGTCCAGATTCACTTCTGAAAATGATTTCTTGCTCTTGCTCCATTGAAACACGCTGTGTGTTATCGTGTGGATGTAGAAAAAATAATGATCCGTGCGAAAATTGTTTCGGTACCACCTGTACCAATCCATCAAGCGACAGGAATGTCACCAATGAAAACGCCGAAGAGCTCGAGGAAGAGGAGGAAGAGGAGAAGGGGGAGAAGGAGGGGGAGAAGGAGGGGGAGGAGGAGGAGGAGGAAGAAGAGAACGAGGAAGAGGAGGAAGATAATTTTGATTGGTATTTATAGTTGTTTATTATAGTTGTTTGATAAATGAGCCCGTGTGACAATTAATACAGAAGGAATGTGCATTGAATATATTTTAAGACAATATATATTTTAAAACAATAAATATACTTTTATACTTTAGAACAATAAATATATTTAAAAAAATTATCAGGCTTACCCTTTCATTTTCCAACCGAACTTTTTAGATTGAATTTCGACCCATGATTTTCCATTAATTTATATTCATCCTTCTTAGAAGATTAACGCCCTTCCCCAAAATAATCAGAAATAGTCATCGGACGCATTTGGCAGGGTCAGATTCGGAATCAGCACCGGCGAAAACCCCCGAGATCCATTTTTCCAGTCATTTCGGGAACTTTAGATTTCATCCCCCCCCCCTCCCCCCACCTCCACGAGCACATGGGATATTTTTCACCCTTGAATTCGGAATCAGCACCTGCGAAAACCCCCGAGATCCATTTTTCCAGTCATTGGGAGAACCTTGCAATCCACGTGCCCCCCATGGGGGTGGATATATGCATATTCGAAATCTGCGCCCCCCAAAACCCCCGAGTACCAATTTTTGCGGTATTTCGTGCACCTTAGCAAGTTTCTCGGATGCGATGCACTTCTAGATGCACTTTATGCACCCGCAATGCATTTCCGCCACTTCCGGATAATAAAAAAGGCCGAACCTTTTTCCGACGGTCTTTCTGAACAAAATGCAAAAAACCGCATTAAAATCGGACCGGGCCGCGAAAATCTAGATATTTTTTTCTTTATTGCCTGGTCTAATTGCAAGGAGCCAGATTTTGAGAGCTGCTGATTTTTATAGAAGATGTGCGATGTACACACCATTTGCTTGCACACAAGCTTCAGCGCGACGTATCCAGTTCGCTCGCACGCGTTGCAACATTGCCACGTCCTCTCGAATCGTATTATAGCTTCGGCAATACGATGTCGCAGTTGGTCGATGTCACGAACTTCCGTGGAATACACAACACTTTTCACATATCCACACAAAAAGAAGTCTAAAGGGGTGAGGTCCGGGGACCGGAGGGCCATCTAACTGCGCTGCCGCGACTTATCCATCGATTGGGAAAAGTTATGTTTAAATAGGTGTGCACTCTCAGAAAAAAGTGAGCGCGGGCTCCGTCATGCAGTAGCCACATATCTTGCCGAACATTTAATGGCACGTCTTCCAATAACTCCGGCAGGCGATTTTGCAAAAAATCTAGATATGAAGCACCATCTAAGCGTTTAGGCAATTTAAAAGGTCCTATTAAAGTGTCATTAACGATACCGGCCCACATGTTCACTGAAAACTGTTGCTGGAAGGCACCGCGACGTATTTCGGGTGGATTTTCGATAGTCCAGTGGTGAGTGTTGTAGACATTAGTGACATTACGTATACCATTTCCACTGAAACATGCTCCATCTGTAACAAGTATTTGCGCTGTAAATTGGGATTTCTTGCAAGTTCCTGAAGTAACTATTCGCAAAAACCTCGACATATTGGGAAATCCTCACGAGTAAGCGCTTGAACACGTTGATTATGAAATGGGTACAACTGAGCCTCTCGTAATGTCCGCCACACAACACGATGCGAAATATTTGCTTGCTGTGCGATATTTCTGGTGCTACGATGCGAATCTTCTTCGACGAGATCTAAAATCATCTCCTCGACATATAAGATTCTTAGTGGTCGCCCTGGGCCACCGTCGGTTGCGACCTCGACGCGGTTTTACTTCACCGGTGTCCAAAACTCTTTGCACTACTACAATAAATATACGCGGTGTTTTCTGTGATACACTTGACAACCTCTGTGGGCATTTTCGTTTGCTTCGCCATAAATTATGAGCATGTCATAATATTCGCCGTTACTAAATAAATGCGCCATTTCTAAAAGAAAATTTGGAAATACGGCTATTAATTAAATGTAGTCTCGAAAAACAGCACAGCAATCACTACAACAATGTATTACAAACTGACTTTCGAACACAGTCCGGCTTCATAAGAAACCTACAAATTCGTAAAAAGTGTTACAGNGTAGAAAAACGCTCAGACCCGTCGATTTTAGATTAAAGGGGGACATTCTTTGCTGGTATTTTTGACTCCGCAACTTTCGCCTCCAAGCAAGGGTAAGCATCACCCCAAAATATTTAAATAGCATTGGGGGTTGAGTAATTAATTAATTAATTAATATTGAAAGCTCTTACAATTCTCTTTACAACAGACTTTAAATTTTATAATTCCGTCCAATACTTATTTAAAGCTGAAACTTATGTACAAACAATTAGTAACAGTAAAAATGTCATTCGAGTTAAGTACGCCAATGGTATTTAATATTTCTTGCGTTACATTGATTTTTGGCTATTTGTTATCACTTTCGTAAAAAAAAACACAATTGTAAACAACAGAAATGAATACTATACACACACAATGAACGTAAAATTAGTGGATTAAAAATTATTTTCTAGTATTATTTGAAAGCGTTGGTTGGTAGTTTATTTAAGTGTGTTTTTGAAAATTAAACACTATGGTTTATTCCATTGCGGAAAGGGTAGATATCATTTCGCTTTACTTTATGAACAATAAATGTGCGTATAGAACAGCTCAGCTATTTAATGAACAACATCAAAATCGACATGCCAGGAGGAAGTATGTTCTAGAGTTAGTAAAAAAATTTCAAGAGACAGGGAACGTAGCCAATAAAAAATGAGAAATTGAAAAACCTATAGTTAATGAAGCTAGTGAATTAGCAGTTTTGGGACAAGTTCATCTTGATCCTATATTAAGTACGTAGCATCTGGCATCTGTGTCTGGGATCAATCGAACTAGCATACAAACCATTTTGAAGAAGAATAAATTCCATCTATACAAAATACATTTAGTTCAGGAATTTCATGAGGATGATTATGACCGCCGTTTGCATTTTTGCGAAATAATGAGTGAGCGGAATTTTTTCTTGAACGGGACGGTAAATTGTCACAATTGCCGAGTTTTTCACGAGGTGCATACACAGCAACCGAAAAAATTAAATGTATGGGCTGGAATTTTCGGTGATCGGCTGGTGGGTCCTTTTTGCTACCTGGTAATTTGACTGGCCAAATGTAGGTATTTGCAATTACTGGCTATTGACCTGCCTTGACTGATATTATTGAAAATGTTCCAGAGTATGATTTGATTTTTCAACAGGACGGTGCTCCTCCGCAATATGCGTTAATTGTCCGTCAGTATTTGGACCAACGTTTTCTACAGAATTGGATTGGGAGAAGAGGCAGCATTGAGTGGCCTCCACGATCACCGGATTTATCGCCCCTTGATTTCTTTTTGTGGGGATACCTAAAAAGTAAAATCTATAAAACACAGCCAGCG
>NW_019416468.1:10191-20963 GCF_000390285.2 Anoplophora glabripennis | reverse complement strand
CAATTGAAGAGAGTTTGAAACATTACTCGAAACATTCCCTTTCGATCTCGGAAACATAACAGACGAACAACCCTTTGCTATTTTTGCTTATCTTATGGAACATTCGGCATTAGTTAAATTTTGCTCCCAATCCCCAATCCCTCTCAAGCGTTAGTTCATTTGCCTTTGTTATACAAACAGACATAAACAGAAAAAAAATTGTGCTGGCATATTTATAACAAGAACAAGTCTAGAAAAAATGTATGTTCGTGACTTCCGTAGACTGCGCGTAATAGCCCGAGTTTATTTGTTTCCCGTGATCCCGTGTCGTTTTCAATTCGTAATTCGTATTATGTTAGGTTAGGTTTGCGGTTTGCCAGTTTGCCTTGATTCGATGTTCTCCATCTTTACTTTGATAATTTGTAGTGTGTACAGTTGTGGTTATTGTAAGGTGCATATAAAATAATGAATATTAATGCAATATGTTTAAAACGATATGTGTAAAGAGATTTCCAATTTTGCGACACATCTACCTAAACATAGTTATACCCACTACCTATTATAGACGAGGACAAGGGACAAGAACTAAGAAAATGGAATATGGAACTATACGTTTCGATATAATTTGATGAGCAACTATTTAGTCAGTGAGAACTATTTGAAATATGGATGAATCAAGTGAAATTGACTTCATTTATTTTATATTTTGTACAAATGTTTATATTTGTTTATGTGTATAGGCATGCTTAAATAAAAGATTTTAGGTATACCTACAGATATTTATTTTGTCAAGATATCATTTTGTATCCTTATTTCTGCTGTATAATTTATTATTATTATTAAAAGGATAGATGTAATATTGACNAATCTTCCCTTAACTTCTAGCCTCCCTAACTCTGTTAATTTTAATAGTACAAGAAAAAGCTAAGAGACCATTTTTATGTAGAATTATCTGCTTTACAACTTTCATGAAAATTTCGATTTAAAGGCTTAGTTAATTGGACTAAGTAGCTGCGGCTCAATGAATGTGAAGGAACTAAACAAGTTTTCTATGAATTATTTAATATTTGGTTACGTACCTATAGGGGAACTAAAAATAAAATTGAAAATTGTGTAACAGAAACGAAATTATGTTATAAAATGACAATATTAAAAATAAAAATAGAAAATAATTATTTCGATAAATTTTCGAAATGCTGTCCATTTTCTTCTAAAATGCTTGCACCTTCCAAATTACCTCTTATTCTGGTAGTTCCAATTTTAACATTCCCGATCTCACGGACTCTCTGGAAAACTCGTTGGAATACGAACTGTGAGGGTTGCCTTCTGTTTGGAAACCTGCGTAGATTCTCTCTTGAGGCCACCAACGAATTTCCATGACAGAAACCGTAGACAAATATCACATCGGCATATTCGCTGTGGGAAAATTTGATAATACTTAATATCTTGTTGTTTTGTAAACTTAATTTCTCGTAACTTCGAGTACCGTAATTAGTTTCGATATGTACGCTTGTAAACAACTTTGTATTTTATAATGGCAGGTACCTACTAGATAACAACAAATAAAATCGTTACATGCATTTTTCTACGAATTGATGCAGGCGATATCTTAGAACCAATTTACTCGAAAACGGTTCATTACTGAGCTATGAAACAAGAGCACTTATTTTATTCAGAATCGATTGCAGATTCAGAAAAACTTAATCAAATTACATAAAACTAGGATATGCAAAAGTTATGAAGATATAACCTTGAGAACAAGTTGGCCTAGGCCGCTCCTGGCGTCAGATGTAGTTTTAATGACCTTTAATAGATGTACACTTCACCCAAAAATTACTTAAATCCCTTTTTGAGTTATTGCGGAAAGTTGTTATTATTTTTTCTAAACAACACCCTGTAACTCAGTGAGAGTGCATCGCGGGAAAATATTTTATAAGAATTTTAATCTTATTTTGGTCTGGTCTATCCCTTGGTAAATTTTTGTACGCTGTATACTGTTTAAAAAACAGTTTCTCCGTTGCGGACATCGCTTAAAGAATCTACTGCGGAAAATCATTCCACAATATTATAAAATTATTTATTATAAACGCACTAGGTAATCCACGCGCGGACGCCCCTGCTTTCAAACTGAAATGTCGAGCCTTACTAATAACTTATTGGATTTAAGTGAGGACCGTATTCGCTCTTATTTTCTGCATTTTGCACCGGTTGTACGCTCTCTTCAAAGCTTTATTCATTTTTTTTATTTGAAATTATGTTTTACTCATTTTAATTAATGTATAAACTTATAACTATTTTTCCATGCCTACCTGTAATCCATGTTCAACAAGCGCTCTGCTTATGGCTGCTCCCATTCCAGCACCGGCACCGGTAACTATTGCCACTTTTCCAATCCAACGATCCATGGATAGAACCATTTTGACTATTATTACGTTTAGTAAGACGTATATTATGACTGGTGTTATTACGCAGAAAAAATAGTTCATTTATATAGAGACATTATAATTCCCCCCTTCACCATATCATTTTTTTTTTAACTTTCGAAGAACATCGAATAATATTATCTAAGCAAAGAGCAAACGTAATACGATAACCCTTATATTAATTTATTTTAGATTTGTTAATTAGCCATAACTCATCCATTATCATGTCATTATCTATTGTTTAATCTCGGAAGAACCATTGAATAACAAAAAAAGTTTATTTTGATATTCATTTATGTATAAGATAATTATATACGGAGTTAATTTTATCGCCATCAGATTATCTTCCATTTCAATTTATTAAAATATGTGTTTAATAAACAGTAAACAATGTTTCAAATTATTATAATAGTAATACATATTTGTTTGTATTTGTGTTGTAGTTTGTATTTTCATAAAATAGTAAAAATCTCTCAATTTGATATTCATATTCAAAGAAGATTCTTGCTAAAAATTTTTTTTATTGCTTATAATTAGTAGGCTTAGTGCAGCGCGCGCGGAGTTTAACAGGACCGTAGTAAGATTATGAATGAAAAAATTAATATCTTTACAGAAAATATGTCGGAACATATTGCCAAAGAGCAAGGCTAAGTAAAGGATAAAAACATATATAAATTTAAACGACACCGATAAACCTTAATGTTGAGACAAGGCTTCCGTGGCATACTGAAAGGAGTTAAAACATTATTATTACGTGCTTTTCTAAGTTTTCTTTAGTGAAACGGCGACGTTTATCACTTAATATCAACTTGTGTAGGGAAAATGACCGTTTAACGTCTACTGTTGACAACGGACATTATGAGAAATTGTTGAGGCATGAACTGTATATTAATATATTTGCGGGTAACTCCTTACATATGTTTTCCAAATGGTGTATCCTGGATTCTTTGCATTTTTCTGTCGTACTACTGACTGGGCGTATATTATTGACATCGTATGTATTTTTCTGTACATCATCCATTATATCAAATTGTTGATTTAGGGATAGCACATGTGATTCCAATTTACGGAATTACAGAACTTGAGGTTCTCTAGTTTGTTCAATGGAATATTGCTTGAAAGAAAGGCGTCTTTAAGTTCACAGAAAAATACAGTCTTCAGCGCTGGACAAGGCATGGCTCTTCAAATGTCTTGTCACTTTAGTTTTGTAACAAGAATTGTGGGACCAAATTTATGTATCTTCGATACCTACCAAATGCCAAAACCATTACTCAAAATCGTGAGTGTTTTGTGAATAGAGATGAGTCAGTAGACTACCACCTACCAGTAACTGGAAAAACAGCAATCGCTGTACATAATTTAACAAAACTCTCTTAATAAACACCAAGGATTATTTGGCTGTGTGTATCCAACCAACTTGTGATATTTGCTATATATCTTCATTTTCGTAAAAGTTTATCGTACATTTGGGTATTGAATACTGTGCTCACATAGTCGAAGGTATTTTCGTGACTAAATAAAGTAATATAGATTGCAATTCATTAAAATATTAACAATAACTTGATAACTAACCTTTTATAAAAAATACGTCGAGAAAATTTCTTCCGAGCTTGTATGTACTACATTGTCTGTCTTCCAAATTTTGAATATCGAATATTCTTGACATAAATTTCTTTAGATTTTTCAGGAAAGAGATTTACATAAAATGATAGGACGACTTAAAGTTGAAAAACTTATCAATTTATTGTAGGAAAAGCAAATTATTAACATAATATGAAAAATTTAAATGGGAATAATTCTCGAGTTAGCCTATATCTGTAATATATGATTCAAAGGATCAACATTTTTTCATTGTTATTAGATTTTCTTAAAAAGGCTCGATAACTGGTCTTATTGTGTGTTGCTGAACCTGCAATATAGAAAATAAATCATTTGATAATAACGACAATGATAAAATTTCGCACATTTTTTCAATTATTTTAAAATCTTGCAAATTAATATTAAAAAACTTTGAAGTTACACAGCCCCACAAAAAAATGGAATATCCGAAAGACAAGACCCTGGTATACGTTTTTGGGTAACAAAGTAACCATACATACGAGTATCTATACGTTTATGGGGTTGGTAAATCTGAATCCGATATCCGCTTGATCCGATCAAGTCTGGGTTAAGGTTAGTTCAAGGTCAAATGTAGAGAATCGATTACCCACAAAGTAAACTGACATTTCTGTGCGTTTTTGGGGTCGATGAATCCAAATCCAGGGTATGTTTGACTTGATCAGATCTGCTAAGTTCTAAACTCAAAACACTCAAGTATTCATTTATGCGTATTAAAATTTGAATAACGAATAATATTAAAGAAAGAAAGCTTTAACTCTAAGCCTGTGACTTTCGGGTTTATTGTTTTCACATGATAAAATTCTAGTATCGGTAAGCTTAATTAAGTAAGCTTTAAGACAATATGTCCGTTAATGCTTCAAAGATTCATTTACATTAATTTACACAGTGTGTTTTTGTTCGTTGCGATTCTTGAAAAAAGCTTTTCAAGATATGGGATTTTTTGCTTTGATAAATCACATAAAATTAATTACTACATCTCACTATTATGATATTGAGACTACTACTCACTTTTATGGTATCGAACTATTTTTGTTGTCAAAAGATCTGAGAAGTGTACTCAAAGTAGTACTCAAATTTTAATACGTTTAAATGCTTGAGCGTTTTGAGTTTAGAACTTGAGGGTATTTAACAGACATGATCAGGTCAAACGAACACCAAATTCGGAGTCAGCAACCCCAAAAACGTATAGATATATTGGTTTACTTTGTTGGCAATTGATTCTCTACATTTGATCCTGAACTGACCTTAACACAGAGCTAATCGGGTCAAACGGACACCGGATTCGGATTCAGCGACCTCAAATACGTATAGATATATTGGTTTACTTTGTTGGCAATTGATTTTCTACATTTGACCTTGAACTGACCTTAACCCAGAGGTCATCGGATCAAACGAACACCCGATTCGGATTCAGCGACCCAAAAAACATGTCGATACCAGGATCTTGTCTTTCGGATATTATTTTGTGGGTCTGTGTTATTATTATTTTACTAGTTTTGCTTAAGTATAATTTTGGACTACCTGTACGTGAGCTGGTGTGGATAAAGCGTGTACTACACCATCCACTATGTCCTCCGAATCAAGAATGGACTTTTCTCGTAACATTTTTTTAAATAGAGGGCTTCCTCTGGATTCAGGTGTCAACAGTATCGACAAGTCCAGGACTAATATTCTTCAAAATAAAAAACATATTTGATATATAGAATAGCTAATTTCTAAATTACTTTTAATCCCAGTAGGTATATATAAATAAAAACGTGGGCTTAACGGGCGGTGAATATGGCAGCCGATATAGACGTGCAAATAGCAAGAGAGCTAAACAAACTAAGAAAAGACGAATTAATTGAAGTATTAATTAATCAGAAACTGCCTGCAGGTACTAATAGTGATGTGTTACAAAAGTTTGTGAAAAGTATAACTATACAGAAAATGAAAACAAGTGAGAACAATGACGACGAGTTTCATGACAGTCAAGAGTTATTAGTGTGTGACAAAAAGCTTTGTATCAAAGCCCATAGTGAACTTGATGTAATGAGAAGGTTAACTTTCCAACTCGAGAAGAGAACTAGTGAGCAGGAAGAATTAATTAGTTTATTAAGGAAATCAGGTACCATAAATAATATAGAATTGCAGCCTAGGGCCCCATCTATTAGTAAAATAGAAAGGCAGCAAGAATTCAAAACATCGAATAGAAGCAGGTCAAATATAGACACCGAAAGTGATAAAGAAAAACAAAAACTGTACTCAACAGTGACAAGAAACAAACCCCAGCAAAAAACTGAAATACGCAAAGATAGCACCGAAATCGAGGATATACCGTCTAGACAAACAACTAACAATTATCCACAAAAAACAGTCAACCGCACTAACAGATTTAAGCCGATAATAGGTACCGGAAGAAATAATAGCACTAAACTGNCTTAATATCAACTTGTGTAGGGAAAATGACCGTTTAACGTCTACTGTTGACAACGGACATTATTTGAAATTGTTGAGGCATGAACTGTATATTAATATATTTGCGGGTAACTCCTTATATATGTTTTCCAAATGGTGTATCCTGGATTTTTTGCATTTTTTTTGTCGTACTACTGACTGGGCGTATATTATTGACATCGTATATATTTTTCTGTATACCATCCATTATATCAAATTGTTGATTTAGTTTAGGATAGTACATGTGATTCCAATTTACGGAATTACGGAACTTGAGATTCTCTAGTTTGTTTAATGGAATATTGCTTGAAAGAAAGGCGTCTATAAGTTCACAGAAAAATACAGTCTTCAGAGCTAGACAAGGCATGGCTCTTAAAATGTCTTGTCACTTTAGTTTTGTTACAACAATTGCGGAACCAAATTTATGTATCTTCGATACCTACCAAATGCCAAAACCATTACTCAAAATCGTGAGTTTTTGTGAATAGAGATGAGTCAGTAGACTACCACCTACCAGTAACTGGAAAAACAGCAATCGCTGTACATAATTTAACAAAACTCTCTTAATAAACACCAAGGATTATTTGGCTGTGTGTATCCAACCAACTTGTGATATTTGCTATATATCTTCATTTTCGTAAAAGTTTATCGTACATTTGGGTATTGAATACTGTGCTCACATAGTCGAAGGTATTTTCGTGACTAAATAAAGTAATATAGATTGCAATTCATTAAAATATTAACAATAACTTGATAACTAACCTTTTATAAAAAATACGTCGAGAAAATTTCTTCCGAGCTTGTATGTACTACATTGTCTGTCTTCCAAATTTTGAATATCGAATATTCTTGACATAAATTTCTTTAGATTTTTCAGGAAAGAGATTTACATAAAATGATAGGACGACTTAAAGTTGAAAAACTTATCAATTTATTGTAGGAAAAGCAAATTATTAACATAATATGAAAAATTTAAATGGGAATAATTCTCGAGTTAGCCTATATCTGTAATATATGATTCAAAGGATCAACATTTTTTCATTGTTATTAGATTTTCTTAAAAAGGCTCGATAACTGGTCTTATTGTGTGTTGCTGAACCTGCAATATAGAAAATAAATCATTTGATAATAACGACAATGATAAAATTTAGCACATTTTTTCAATTATTTTAAAATCTTGCAAATTAATATTAAAAAACTTTGAAGTTACACAGCCCCACAAAAAAATGGAATATCCGAAAGACAAGACCTTGGTATACGTTTTTGGGTAACAAAGTAACCATACATACGAGTATCTATACGTTTATGGGGTTGGTAAATCTGAATCCGATATCCGCTTGATCCGATCAAGTCTGGGTTAAGGTTAGTTCAAGGTCAAATGTAGAGAATCGATTACCCACAAAGTAAACTAACATTTCTATGCGTTTTTGGGGTTGGTGAAGCCAAAATCCAGGGTATGTTTGACTTGATCAGATCTGTTCTAAACTCAAAACACTCAAGTATTCATTTATGCGTATTAAAATTTGAGTAACGAATAATATTAAAGAAAGAAAGCTTTAACTCTAAGCCTGTGACTTTCGAGTTTATTGTTTTCACATGATAAAATTCTGGTATCAGTAAGCTTAATTAAGTAAGCTTTAAGACAATATGTCCGTTAATGCTTCAAAGCTTCATTTACATTAATTTACACAGTGTGTTTTTGTTCGTTGCGATTCTTGAAAAAAGCTTTTCAAGATAAGAAATTTTTTGCTTTAATAAATCACATGAAATTATTACATCTCACTATTATGATATTGAGACTACTATTCACTTTTAAAATATCGAACTATTTTGTTGTCAAAATATCGGAGAAGTGTACTCAAAGAAGTACTCAAATTTTAATACATATAAATGCTTGAGAGTTTTGAGTTTAGAACTTGAGGGTATTTAACAGATATGATCAGGTCAAACGAACACCGGATTCGGAGTCAGCAACTCCAAAAACGTATAGATATATTGGTTTACTTTGTTGGCAATTGATTCTCAACATTTGATCCTGAACTGACCTTAACCCAGAACTAATTACGGGTCAAACGGATAACGGATTCGGATTCAGCGAACCCAAAAATCTATAGATATATTGGTTTATTTTGTTGGCAATTGATTCTCTATATTTGACCTTGAATTGACCTTAACCCAGAGCTAATCAGGTCAAACGGATTCGGATTCAGCGACTCCAAAAACATATAGATACCAGGGTCTTGCCTTTCGGATATTCCACTTTTTTTTTTGTGGGCTGTGTTATTATTATTTTACTAGTTTAGCTTACGTATAATTTTTGATTACCTGTACGTGAGCTGGTGTGGATAAAGCGTATACTACACCATCCGCTATGTCCTCCGAATCAAGAATGGACTTTTCTCGTAACATTTTTTTAAATAGAGGGCTTCCTCTGGATTCAGGTGCCAACATCTCAGTATCGACAAGTCCAGGACTAATATTCTTCAAAATAAAAAAGATAGTTGATATATAGAATAGCTAATTTCTAAAATACTTTTAATCACAGTAGGTATAGCCTTTTCGAAGTCAATTGGACAAGTATAAAAACACCTAGCAATAAAATTTAATGAGTTTCATAAGCGTCCTTAAAAAAGTTTTCTGCCAAATGAAAAAAATAATAATAAATTGTATATGCATACTGTGTAGAAAATTTCTATTGTATGTTCATTTGACCAACAACATATTTTAATTATTAATGCCCTCAAACAATTTTATTATATTGACGGTAAATTTCGTTATGACATATCAAAACACATTTACATTTTTATTAAAATACATTACTGCTCGGTAAGAACCAACGGGAAGGTATGAACATGTCTTTGCCAGAAAAGGATGAGGAAAGGTTGTTACTTTAGGTTACAAAAGTTATTAAATAAAAATAATCAATAATAACATAATTCCGCATTGCTGCACTGCACTGCACTGCAATTTGTCAACAAGTGAAATTTATGGCCAGTCGCCCAGTGCGGCTTTTTTGTGCGCCGTTTGCCCGCGCGTATTCTTCAACTGGGCGTATACATTTCTACCACCCCCACGTTTAGTTCGACCAGACCTGTACATGGCTGTGGCTAAATAAATATGGGAACAGGTCAGCGACCGAAACTGGTACATACTGCCTAGCTCTTTGGTCTTCAATTGAGATCGGAAAGATTATACCTCCCAGTATTCCTGTAGCTAAAGTTTTCCTTGATCCATTTGAAGGCGTTTAAGATGTCTTCTTCTTTGGATACGTCGGTAACGACCGGGTGTAACTTTCCTTTTTGGTTCGAGACTTTCTTCTGTAGTTCCTCCAAACGGTCCTTTCTTCGTGCTAGAGCTGCAACCTACAAGATAAACAAAATAATATCCTAAAAGTTGTTTTACATTTATTAATACTCAATAAATTGTCGCAGTTGAACAAAACGAAATTGAAGACTATTAATTTTTACACTAAATTAACCCAACTACATATTGCCAAAATTGGCTTACAAATTAAAATCAGTTATGTTGTCTGTATTGGCCAATTTACTGAAACTGAGAATTTACCACAATTTATATTACATCCTTACAGCTTAGATACCAGTACGAGGCGACCACATTCCAAATATCGGCAAATCTGGAGATGCAAAAAGACCAGATTTAAGGCGAAGATCACTGCATAACCTCTGCGGAGCTACCATAGGCGGTGTTTGAACGTCTACTCTAGCAACTCATTAATTGAAATTTCCAGTGCTGTGGAAATAACATTTTATTAATATGGTTTAGTTGAGTTGAGTTGAAAGTCTAGGAAAATAATCGATTAGGAAGGTTAGCCTGCCACTGAATTACGTCCAAATACCGTTCGTAAACAAAAGCACCGATTAGATTTCCCAACATAATCATTGTGATTAGATATATGTATTTATATCAACAGGTGTATTCCATAGAAATAAGAAAACGACGTCGTTCTTACAAGAAGTCCTTGTTTAACAAGTTGTTCAGCAATAGCAGCTCCAATACCGGAACTGGCACCTGTGACTACAGCCTCTTTTCTAACCCATCTTTCCATACTCAGCACCATTGTCACCGCTATCGAGTTAACATAAAAATATAATAAGGATAACACAGCCACACACACAAAAAAAAGTTGGGTATACTTTTTATGCGACATATATTTTTCGTAGTAATTTGGCCTCCTGAACACGAATCTGGGGTCAGAATTGGCCCATCACGTCACAATTTTTTCCTAACCTCAAAAAACTTGTGAAAAATAGTGAAAATTGATGAAAATTTACTGGGAAAATTTGGAAAAAAATT
>NW_019416468.1:0-8881 GCF_000390285.2 Anoplophora glabripennis | reverse complement strand
ATTTTCACATCAAATAGTACATTTTTATGTAAAAGACTCTGCTGAATTCAAATCCACTGTCAGAATTGAGCTAGAACGTGTGGTTTTTTTCTAACCTCAAAAAACCGAGCAGGAATCGCTATTTTCAAATTCTGAGCGGATTTTGACCAGATTTTGTATAAAGGGGTTTTTTGGGTCGCTGATTACGAATATGAATTCACATTGTAAAAATTCAAGATGGCTGATCCAATATGGCGGGTGTACTTTTTTGAAATCCACCGATTTCAGTAAAATTTGGCATCATAAGTATTGCTGGTTGATCTCACCTTCATTAATCACACATCTGGAGCCAGATTTTCATAAATCATTATATTTTTTCAATTACTTCAATCTTTCAAGGCATTGTTATAAAACTTAGCTATTATGATAGTCATTCTTTCTGTAATTAATTAAGTTGCCAAGCTTAAAAAAATATCATTAGTAATTTTGGTTTTACGAATTGTAAAAAAAATGATTAAAGCACGTATAAGTTTGATTTTTCACCATAATATTTTTTTTTAGGTTCTGTAATAGCATTGTGGAAAAATAAGATGAGGATAATGAATTTACTGATAATATTTTATTTACTAACGAAGCTGGTTTTACAAGAGATAGTATTACAGCATGGCACCTCGATTTAATTGCAGAAAGAATGATAAAAAATTTGATGTTTAATAACACTTTTATAATTTCTTGCTAAACGGTTACATTTGTCGGCTTGAATAAAGAGTACGTAATTTTTTCTGATATTGTTTCTCTTTTCAATATTGGGTAAATTTCTGTGACGTCTAGCAAGAGAAAAAGGTTATGAACAAAACAAATTTTGAGTTCTAGGTAAAGTGACCTCTAGCGGTGCATAATGAAACTTTTCTCTGACTGGTCCAATAGAGCTTTATCATTACCTGTACGTGAGGTGGTGTGGATAAAGCGTATACAACGCCATCTGCGATGTCTTCCGAATCAAGAATCAATCTTTCCTCCATAATTGTTTTAAATACAGGGTTTTGTCTCGCCTCAGATGTTATTATCTCAGTGTCCACAAGTCCGGGGCTAATATTCTACGACAAAATCCATTCAGTTAGTAAATAAAATGTGCAATGCGAAGATTCAGTGTAATAATTTTTGTACAATTAAAAAAATAAAAATTATCGGACTGGTCGATTAATTAATCTCACGGAAAGAGTGGAGCTGAACCTTGTTGAAAAATATATATTTAATTTTATTTCTAGTTTAAAACAATCTGTTCAACGGTGTAACTGAATTGAAATTTGGGTTGTTAGTTTGTGTGACATTTTGTATAAACTTTAAAATTACTGGAACAGTCAACTTNTAGCCTCATGTTTTGAAATGCTGTTTTTATATTGTTTACTTATAAGAGAAATGGACCGAGAAATTGAAGCGGCATAGACAAAGATTGTCGGGGATTAAATTTTAGCTACCGGCTACAATTTAGTACAGTCCGATCGCACAAAGTTTTGTTAAAAGTACACCGAAAGTGCATAATATAAAAATATTGAATATAAGCACCAGTACTACATTTATTTACGATTTGCATACATAATAAGCTTTTATTACTCTCTTTCATTTCTAAACAGACTATAAACGGTTACATTTGTCGGTTTGAATAAAGAGTACGTAATTTTCTGATATTGTTTCTCTTTCCAATGATGGGTAAAGGTCTGTGATGTCTTGCAAGAGAAAAAAGTTATGAACAAAACAAATTTTGAGTTCTATGTAAAGTGCCCTTTAGCGGTGCATAATGAAACTTTTCTCTGACTGGTCCAATAGAGCTTCATCTACTTAGAGGGTGTGCCAAATGAGAGACTAATCGAACTTGAATTAAATAAGTTATTTAAATAGAAAAATAATGAACTTTGACAAGCTGTAACTTGCAAACAATTGACAATTCGAAAAAAGTTTGCATTACATACTGCTATTATTTTAATTCGCAGAATCACCTCCCGGAGTTTCTTGACGGATTTTCAGAACACCCTTATATCATTACCTGTACGTGAGGTGGTGTGGATAAAGCGTATACCACGCCATCTGCGATGTCTTCCGAATCAAGAATCAATCTTTCCTCCATAATTGTTTTAAATACAGGGTTTTGTCTCGCCTCAGATGTTATTATCTCAGTGTCCACAAGTCCGGGACTAATATTCTACGACAAAATCCATTCAGTTAGTAAATAAAATGTGCAATGCGAAGAGTCAGTGTAATAATACATCTAATTATGTATGATCAGGAGATTAAAACTTTAATAATGTTTTATTGTAATGTGTGATAGTATTAGTTTAAATAACTAGGTGGATTTCACAGGGTCTAACGACAGTTAGAGTTGTACGATAATTCAATAAACATAGAAATCTAAATACAAAATTAAGATACATTTGGAGCGAATACACTGAAGATGAATTTTTCGAGACAAAACGATTGAATCTGGTTCGGGCTGAGGCAGTACAGTACTGGAGGTAACGAAGGCTTAAAATTGATTATGCCATTCGATAGAGGGCAAAAAGTTGCCATAAGAAAGTGTTCTTTTTTTAATATCACCTCAAACAAGGGTTATATGAAATAAAAACGGATTTCCAAAATGTCGGTTTTTTTCAAATATTTCGAAAACTAATCATGTTAGCCTTGATTGTTTAGAGACATAATATTGGTCCCCGGACTATGCAACTTTGCCCCCATTTAAACTAGTTCATATCTCTTACCGTTTCCGAGATCCCTGTAGTGAGAAGCGAATTTGTAACAGCCTGTAGATTGTAATTGATCCAAACAAACGTATTGAAAAAGAAACATTTCAAAAAGTTGAAATTAGCTTGCTCTTTACAATTAACAAAGTAGGATGTTCAAAACAAGGTTATAAATAAATTATTCCAGGGTCAGGAAAAAGCCGCTGGGGAATTCGCTCTTTTTGCATGTCCGGTGGCATCGAAATTTTGAGATTTTTAGTAACAGTACCTCCTAGTATCTCTATTGCTGATTCGTTGAGTTCTTTAAGTTCTTGGTTCATGAAATTATTATATACAATTACAAAACTACCTACATAAATCTTGATGAAAAGGTATTTATTTTTTCCTCTGTTATTGTGGTTTTTTTTCTCAATTTTGAAACATTTTCTAAAAATGATTGCTATAAACTCTAGTTGCTTTGTGCACACTTTTTTGTCCAAGAGGTAAAATAAATTACTGGAACAGAGATCTGATGATTCTGTTGGCCATTCTTTTTGTACAAATCAAATTTTAATTTTAAAGTTTACTTCAAGACATCTCTCAGTATATTCACGTGCTCCTATTGCAGAATATAGAGGTAAAATTATTAAAAAATTGATTGTTACCGTAATTTTGATTTTCGACTTCATGGATAGGAGTTCCAGCCTCAGTGTCTCTGCCAGAGCCCTAACAGCGAATTTTGTAGCAGGATACACACTTAGATTCTCGTAGTTATACACTTGATGACCCATAACACTGTTAATATGGATGATGTGCCCATCCACGTTGTTGGCTCTCATGTCTCTGACGGCCTCCCTTGTGGCGATGCTCAGCCCCAGCACGTTGACCTCAAAGGTTTTTCTCTAGGCTTCGGCGTCACCATCGCACAGCGGTTGGTTATATGGGAAAATACCGGCGTTGTTGACTAGAATGTGTACAGGGCCCAAGTTTTCCTTGATCCATTTGAAGGCGTTTAAGATGTCTTCTTCTTTGGATATGTCGGTAACGACCGGATGTAACGTTCCTTTTTGGTTCGAGACTTTCTTCTGTAGTTCCTCCAAACGGTCTTTTCTTCGTGCCAGAGCTGCAACCTGCAGGATAATACTGTAGAACCTGTTTTACAGTTACCAATTCCCAATAACTTGTTTAAGAAGTTATTACAATTGGTTATATTTGTGATACTTTTGCAATAAACTGACCAATTCATTGGTAAAATTTAAAACTACCAACTTTCATAATAAATATCAATAATGATCACAACAAACCAAACGTGGCAATCATGCAACTTATGCCAGATTTATAAGCTCCATTTTCAATCGAAAGTATTACACCACCACACAAAAAAAAAGTTGTCTGAAATGTACATGCGACATATGATTTCCGATGTATTTTCGCCCGCTGAACACGAATCCGGAGTCAGAATTGCTCCATCACCCTTCAATTTTCAGCAAAACGCTGAGGAATCTTCTGAAAAATGAAAATTTTCCTTTTTCATTTTCACAAAAAATGTTTAACTTTTGTGCTTACAAAATGTTTCCTCATTCAGAAAAAGTTGATATATTGCTAATTTACGGAGAGGCACAAAAAAATTCAAGAAGAGGTGTAGAGTTACATCAGAAAGCTATTCAGAGCGCCTCATCCCTGACCATAGAATCTTTACAAGAATGGAGGCGACCTTGCGACGAAATGAAGATGCATTTTCCGTTCGGAAAAATCAAATAATTGACCGAAGGGTAGGGCAACAATGTTAATACAGCTAGACTGTTAAGTATTTCGAACAAAATCCACGAAATTCTATACGGCAGGCTAGCCGGGAATTGAATTTGATTAAATCAGCTGTTCAACGAATTTTAAAGATCAATGGGTATCATGAATACAAAATTCACAATTTGGAGTATTTGTCTGAGCGTCATATTGAAAACAGACTTAATTTTATATCTCAAATTGTAGTAAATGTAGAAACTGTCGATCAGAACCTTTTTCGGCACGTTCTTTGGACAGACGAAAGTCGGTTTGTCTGTAATGGTTTGCCAAACAGGCTGAAAATTCTTACATTGTAAATCCAGTCTAAAACCAAGGCCATTTTGGAGTAAATGTATGGTGCGGCATCATCCGTAGGCATTTAATTGGAACATACATTTAACAGCGTGAGTTATCTAAATTTCCTGCAATAAGAACTTCCTGCACTTCTGGAGAATGTGCCTTTGCAGATAAGGAGAAACCTATGGTTTCAGCACGACTGAACTCCACCCCACAAGGCCAGGATTGTACAGCAATATTTAGATAACACTTTCCCAGAAATATGGATTAGGCTTAATGGACCTATTCAGTGGCCCGGAAAGTCACCAGATCTAACATCCCTCAATTGTTTTATGGGGAGTTTTAAAAAATAATATTTATAAAACACCTTCGCGAGATATTAATAACACAGCCACACAGAAAAAAAAAGTTGGGTATACTTTTTATGCGACATATATTTTTCGTAGTAATTTGGCCTTCTGAACACGAATCTGGGGTCAGAATTGGCCCATCACGTCACAATTTTTTCCTAACCTCAAAAAACTTGTGAAAAATAGTGAAAATTGATGAAAATTTACTGGGAAAATTTGGAAAAAAATTTATTTCCACATCAAATAGTACATTTTTATGTAAAAGACTCTGCTGAATTCAAATCCACTGTCAAAATTGAGCTAGAACGTGTGTTTTTTTTTCTAACCTCAAAAAACCGAGCAGGAATCGCTATTTTCAAATTCTGAGCGGATTTTGACCAGATTTTGTATAAAGGGGTTTTTTGGGTCGCTGATTACGAATATGAATTCACATTGTAAAAATTCAAGATGGCTGATCCAATATGGCGGGTGTACTTTTTTGAAATCCACCGATTTCAGTAAAATTTGGCATCATAAGGATTGCTGGTTGATCTCACCTTCATTAATCACACATCTGGAGCCAGATTTTCATAAATCAAGGTAAAATTTGTAGGCAGAGTCATAATTTTAGGCCGAGTAGGCGGCATTTTTTCGGCAAAGTCACATTTTTAGATTGAAGGCATAAGCAGATGCAGTGATGTGCTGTGTGGCAGTAATGTGTCCTTTTCCTTGAACTTTAAAATTATTAAGAAATAAAAGCATCTAAATGCCATAGGAAAACTGCATAGTAGTTAAAAAAATCTGATTGGAAAACCATAAGCCCATGCACGACTAAATAAATGAAAGAATAAAGTAGAAACTTTTTTGTCTTGTCCCATGGAAACAAGCACATCACACTACACATCATTACATGTGTAGAGTCCTTAAGTCATTTTTTTAAGCGAAGTCACATTTTTAGACGGAGTGGAATCTTTTACCTTGATTTATGAAAATCTGGCTCCAGATGTGTGATTAATGAAGGTGAGATCAACCAGCAATCCTTATGATGCCAAATTTTACTGAAATCGGTGGATTTCAAAAAAGTACACCCGCCATATTGGATCAGCCATCTTGAATTTTTACAATGTGAATTCATATTCGTAATCAGCGACCCAAAAAACCCCTTTATACAAAATCTGGTCAAAATCCGCTCAGAATTTGAAAATAGCGATTCCTGCTCGGTTTTTTGAGGTTAGAAAAAAAACCACACGTTCTAGCTCAATTCTGACAGTGGATTTGAATTCAGCAGTGTGTTTTACATAAAAATGTACTATTTGATGTGGAAATAAATTTTTTTCCAAATTTTCCCAGTAAATTTTCATCAATTTTCACTATTTTTCACAAGTTTTTTGAGGTTAGGAAAAAATTGTGACGTGATGGGCCAATTCTGACCCCAGATTCGTGTTCAGGAGGCTAAATTACTACAAAAAATATATGTCGCATAAAAAGTATACCCAACTTTTTTTTTTCTGTGTGGCTGTGATAATTTGAAAGAAAAAATTACAAACGCTTGTAATAAGTTAAGCGGCGAAAGAAGTCAGGCGAAGATTGGATATGTGTCTTGAAATGAGAGAAGATCATATAGAGAATAGATTTTAATATGTATGTGGTATGAAAGCGTTTATCTCATTTTTTAAACTGGATTAAAGTATTATCGAGTTTAAAATCCTTTTATTTATTCTTAATGACATTTATGCACTTTAAACAAGGAACATTCAATTATTTTCCAACGACTACTTGATCCTTCCACCGCTAATTTGATTTTTAGGTGGTATTTATTTGAGATTCTTTAGAACGATATTGCTTATAACTTTTAAACGGGAAGTAATACAGAAAAATTTCTATAATAAAAGTTTATTAGAAAAAAGAGAGCTTTTTAACAGGAACAAAATACAATAACTAACGTAGGTACCATGATTGTAAACTACTCTGGTGATTAAATGTAGAATGTAAGCGAAAATAATGGCTCTTTTCTAAATAAACTTGTTTTCGAAATCCCATCGTTTTAAGGATATAGGGCGTTGTTTAAAAAAAATGTTACTCCTCTAAACATCTGATCATATGGAAATTTTGAAACAATGTCTTGTGTGCACAGTGTATGAATAAAGTGATATCCAACATATACAAATTTGCTCTTGCTCAAACTAGTGGAGTAGATATGAGTATCGTGGTTACATTTTCCTCAAAACTGCAGCACGCCACTGCAAGAAATATGGTTGCGTCATTTTTAAAATGCAAAACTTATTTGAACAAAAAAGAAGTAAAGCTGATAAAATTTAGATAAATGACTTTATAAAATGTGTTTAAAACTCTTTCTTTGTTTCAATAGACTCTGGTAGGTCCGATGAATCCGTTTGTAACTTTTTTTAATTCACAACCTGTATCTTAAACATGAAAGCAATTGTGTAGATGAGAAAACATACTTAAATTAGGGCTAGTAAAACATTGAAATATGTACTTTGTATTATACGTAATTTTAAATTTATTTAAACATGTCCTACAAGTTGCTAATGTGTACCAAAACGGTAAAAGCTATGCAAAAAGTCAATATATATTACTTTCGTTAAAAATAAAATGTATCGTTGAAGCATTACAAAAAGTATTTTTTGTCATGCCATAATTTTTGGGGCAAATGTAACAAGCGTATGTCATGTCGACTGAGACTTAGGTATTTTTTCAACTGAACGTGATTTCATGTATAACAGATGTTTCATTGAAATAAGAACGTCTATTGAAATTTATAGCCTAAATAAGAAAACCATAAATTTATTTTCTGGTCACTGATATAAAATCCAGATTAAAATTTTATTGTCTTTACTTTTTCTCTTAAATTTAGTCGTAGAATGTGATGGTAAAATGTTGCATACTAATTTAAATAATATTTATTTATTTATTTCGACACAACGTTTTTAAAACATGTATTTTTGCCTGATATCTATAAAATTATTATAAATGCTACTTCTAATGATAGATTTTATTAAAATGATTTGGTCGAGTTTGTTAATAAATTTAAATAAATAGAATAATTTGGAAGGTCATTCAACAACTGAATTGCGTCTAAATACAGCTGATAAACGAAAGGATATCGACTGGGATTTTCCAACATAATCTTTGTAAGTATAGGTATCAACATTAACATATATTGTAAGAAAGAACAAAGTCAGGGGAGATTTTTTTCAAATTTATTGAGAAATACGTGAATATTACAATTATTTTACAACGGATCAAATCTTCAATGAGCAGAATACAAAATGTGATGGTATGACGTGCCAGGTTTCAGAGTCCCAACAAAGACGTGTGGATCGTAAGAGATGTTCGACCCGACAGGATACTCAGCAAGGCACGAATATGCAGAAAATATGACCCTGTAGGAAAATTGGGACCCTGAACCCCTCAGGCTTACAATAGATACATGGAGAGAGACCCTTAACCACAATATCAGGACATTTAACCTACTTCAACAATTTCGGGACATTTAACCCACTACAGTAATATCGGGACATTTAACCCACTACAACAATATCGGGACATTTAACCCACTTCAAAAATATCGGGACATTTAACCCACTCAATACGTAAATAATATCGGGACATTTAACCCACTCAATACATGAATAATATTGGGACATTTAACCCACTTAATACATAAATAATATCGGGACATTTAACCCGCTCAATACATGAATAATATTGGGACATTTAACCCACATAATACATAAATAATATCGGGACATTTAACCC